>NC_134831.1:176876367-177114586 GCF_004210375.1 Tachypleus tridentatus
GCGTTTAGTTTCTTGGCATCTCGTGGTGGATATGACGTACATCCTGTTGTGGATCATAACGAATTAGCTCTAGACATCTTGTTGTGGATTATAAACTGCAGACATCCTGTGGATCATTAAGAATAAACTCCAAGCATCTTTTTGTGGATCATCAACTCCAACCATCATAGATGTCGCTGCTTATTACATCCAGCACGATTCTTGATGGCCGGAAATGAAGTATTCGATGACTACCTCTACGTGATTAATTTTGTTTATTTGTGTTGAATTTCGCATCAAGCTACACGACGGCTATCTGCGCTAGCAAACATCATATTGTAACAGGGCAAGCACGTTCGGTGATGTGATTCGACTCGCAATCTGTGGGTCGCGGGTTCGAATCTCCGTCACACCAAACATGCTCGTCCTTTCATCCGTGGGACTTTTATAATGTCACGCTCAAATGCACTATTCATTGGTAAAAGAGTAACCCAAGATTTGAAGGATGGTGGTGATGACTAGCTGCTTTCCCTCTAGTCTTTCAATGCTAAATTAGGGACGTCTAACGAAGACAGTCCTCGTGTAGTTTTTCGCAAAATTCAAAACAAACCAATCTTACTCTTGTGACAGACTAACAGAATTTGTTATCGGTTAGAGGGAAGTAGAAGGATTTTTATTTATTTTCGTGGTTCCTGTCCTGATAGTCCTCATTCAGCTTTGTGCGAAATTCCAAAGAAAAGGAAGAATCGAAACCGTCCGGAAAAGTCAGTAAAATTTCCACTGTCCAGCTGCCAGTTTTCATAATCAAAGACTTTCTTTCACAAGTATTACGTCATAGAATGATGAAATGAATATATCACAAACTTACCTGACTTTTTACCGGAGATGTAGATAGCTTTCTACTTCCTAGCCAGACAGTAAAAATCATAACACGATCGGAGAAACACATTAAAACAAACACACAAAGAACCGTAATGACAACCGTCTCTTATAAACTGTTTTAGTTCTTGACAAACAAATACACATTTCATGTAAAAATACGAATTTTTTTTACATCAAACAGAACAAAACTTCTCAGCGTACAGCAGTGTCCACAATGTGGAAATTAAATTTTTTCATCAAACTACTGTTCAAAATAACTTCAGTCAACTATAGTCAGGCTTGGTTCACATGGGTGGATAACAGTTTTATATAAAACCGCCTATTTTCTACTTGTAATAACGTAATTGGCAAAGCGAGCAGCCATACGAAATACGGAAACCTAAAGACCACTAGTTTCAAGAGAAAGGATGATATTTCTGGTTTATATAACACAGATTAACGCTCATGTGTTAAGAAATTTCAATTTAAACTAAAGCACCATTTGTTTAGAAAGTCAAGTTTTACTTAGTTACAGGTTCCACTTGTTTAGAAAGTCAGGTTTTATTCAGATACAGGTTCCATTTGTTTAGAAAGTCAAGTTTTATTCAGATACAGGTTCCACTTGTTTAGAAAGTCGAGTTTTATCCAGTTACGGGTTCCACTTGTTTAGAAAGTCAGGTTTTATTCAGATACAGGTTCCACTTGTTTAGAAAGTCAAGTTTTATCCAGTTACGGGTTCCACTTGTTTAGAAAGTCAGGTTTTATTCAGATACAGGTTCCATTTGTTTAGAAAGTCAAGTTTTATTCAGATACAGGTTCCACTTGTTTAGAAAGTCGAGTTTTATCCAGTTACGGGTTCCACTTGTTTAGAAAGTCAGGTTTTATTCAGATACAGGTTCCATTTGTTTAGAAAGTCAAGTTTTATCCAGTTACGGGTTCCACTTGTTTAGAAAGTCAGGTTTTATTCAGATACAGGTTCCATTTGTTTAGAAAGTCAAGTTTTCTCCAGATACTGTTTCCATTTGTTTAGAAAGTCAAGTTTTACCTAGATGCAGGTTCTATTTGTTTAGAAAGTCAAGTTTTACCTAGATGCAGGTTCTATTTGTTTAGAAAGTCAAGTTTTTTCCAGATACTGTTTCCATTTGTTTAGAAAGTCAAGTTTTACCTAGGTGCAGGTTCTATTTGTTTAGAAAGTCAAGTTTTACCTAGATGCAGGTTCTATTTGTTTAGAAAGTCAAGTTTTTTCCAGATACTGTTTCCATTTGTTTAGAAAGTCAAGTTTTACCTAGGTGCAGGTTCTATTTCTTTACTAAGTGAATTTTTTTCCGCGTATAGGTTTAGTTTATTTAGAAAACAACCGTAGTACATGTTTGTTATGTATATGCTATCTAGATGCTGCACATGAGTTAATTACGTGACTCGAGGGAACGTGGTTTCATGTAATGTTTGATATCCATCGGTTACAGACGGGAGAATCCATAGAAATTGAAGAAGAAGCCCTTTGAAAATAACGGAATGAAAAAATAAAAATGTTGTTTGATCATGCGCAGTATATTAATCATAAACGTTGTATTCATCTTCTGGTGGTCTGTCAGGGTGGTGTGTGTGTGTGTGTTTATATTATTTTAAGGAAGTCATAACTAGATGAATTATTTTCTTCTTTTCATGGAAGAGTGGGTGAGGATGTGGTGAAGGATTCCGTAGTTTATACGAAAATGAGATGTTTTTTTAAAAGTATTTTTATCTGTGTTTCTAAGGAAATATTGACGTAACAAATACGTAAATTTCTTACAAAGTAAGGTTCGAACCTAGGATTTCATTACAACAAAGCACATCGTTGTGATCTATGTTAAGATATGACTCCAAATGACATTAATTTACGAACTTATAATGGTGATGTCCGAGGTTCGATTACCCTCGTAGACTGTGCAGTTTTGTCGAAATGAAATAAACTATATAAGAACATCAACCTTACATCCTCCATATACTGGAAGTTAAACTACTAAATGTTGTCGTTGGTTTTGAATTAAGCACAAAGCTACACAAAGAGCTATCTGTGCTCTGCCAACCACGAGCAACGAAACCCGGTTTTTAGCGTTATAAGTCAGTAGACATACCGCTATGCTACTTGGGGGCTTATCGAATTGTTATCTAGAAATTTACAATACATAAGTATGGCAGATAAACTACAGAACTAACGAACTGACCTATACCTGGGTTGTTACCTTATTGTTTGGTTGTCCAGCTATTGATCTATATTTGGATTGTTACTTTATTTTTTTTGTTGTCCAGCTACTGGTCCATTTCCACGTTATCGTATTGCTGTGTAACTACACTTGTTTACTGTGGGTCTTAACCTGTGGCCCGCAGATCTCTGTTCAATCTAGGAGGGTCCTCATAGGTAAAGGTGAAGTTAAGACCTATAACATCTCACATTAGGCTAATAAGGTCCTTCCTTTCTTCTAAAGTTGACATTCGATGGTGCCCAGGTATGAAACTAGTTTTTGCACTTGTATTTTTATTTTCACACGTTCGCCTGTTTGTTGTGAATTTTGTTTAAGCACAAATAAATTAGAGGCTATTATAGATCTGTGTTGCATAGCGACTGATCCAACTATGAGTGTTTCAGATACAAACTTTTAACTCTGTCATCTCTTGATCGATTTAAGGTTAGCACAGTTTTGGACTGAGGAAGTCAAACCAGTTCGACTGATGCATTTGACCATGCCCAAAAGATCCTGATGACTTATAAAATCGAATAGGTTATATACACACCCCATTCTTGGTATTGGTGGCGCGCAATAATATAGTTAATAAAATAGAAGGGAAAAAGGCCTCACAGGTTAACTTACTCTAATCTTGTCTGAAAGACTTTGAAGCGTCACGACTACTGAGGATTACTTCTTGTTTGTTATTTACCGATTCTTCTGTTGTGGACTTTGTTCAAAACACATGTGTTCTGTTGTGGCCTTTGTTCAAAACACACGTGTTCTTTTAGCTATTTCATTTTTCTGATTGTAGATATATGAGCTGTTTAACCACAACAAATATAAATGGTATAAATAAGTTAATAAGGTCATGAAAAGTGTATTCAATTTACTTACCCCACAAGTGGTGATACCTTATTATTTCGTTATTTTTTATTATATTTATTTCTACTGTGAAGAGCAGTCACCTTCCCAAAACTCTCTGCAGGTAGTGAAGGGTAATATAGATGCGTGACATTGTGGGCTTGAGCACTCACATTTCGCTCTCCTAATCTGTATTTCTGTGTGTTTTCTTATAGCAAAGCCACATCGGGCTATCTGCTGAGTCCACTGAGGGGATTCGAAACCCTGATTTTAACATTGTAAATCCACAGACTTATCGCTATACCAGAGGGGAACGACTTTCTATTCATTTTCCTTTGATTATTATATTATTTAGTTATTCTTAATATGAGACTAGCGAATGGAGGTTAAGACTGATAGACAGTGTATCCCCACCACAAAGTGGGTCCTACTTCTTCAGTCACCTCTAAAACCTAGGGTACATTTTATATTCCACATTATATCTTATACCCTGAGGATCCGTTCGATTAGTGCAGCGTTTTTGATTGGGGCTTGCTTTTGCTTATAACAAATTATGTATATACTATTTATCTCTGACAACGACAGATAGCAGTTGCCTATATTTACACCACGTGTTTCAAACGTCACTTCTGCTGTTCAGACGATACGGAAGACAATGTTCACCTTGTAGTGCCTTGTTAAATATCATCTCAGACAATACATTTCATATCCATAAACATGCCCGGCATGGCTAGGTGGTTAAGGCACTCGACTTGTAATTTGAGGGTCGCGGATTCGAATCCCTGTCACAACAAACATGCTCGTTCTTTTAGCCGTGTGTGAGTTATAATGTGACGGTCAATCCCACTATTCGTTGATAAAAGAAGTTGCCCAAGAGTTGACGGTAGGTGGTAATGACTAACTGCCTTCCCTCCAGTCTTACAATCCTAAATTAGGGACGGCTAGCGCAGATAGCCCTCGTGAAGCTTTGCGCGAAATTCAAAACCAAACCAAGTAGTGTGACCCTGCTATTATCATAATACACCAGTTGTCTTCCACGTGGTCTACAAACGCCGATGTCCAACAGCGACTGTGCAGTCGGAGTTACATTTAAAAAGTTATAAGTCTGTGATACATTTCGTATTTCATTCTAATATCCGATCATCCTCTTTATGAAGCTTCAAAGTCGAGAAAAAAGACGAAAATATTCATCATTGGTCAATTTATTTTCTGGTAAGTTTGGCGAACGACTGAAAATTGCTCACCTGAAACAGCATGGAGACAGAATTTTCGGTAAGATCAGACACTTGTCCGTTGAACTGCTGCTGACGTTACAATAAATGGTTCGTCCGAAACGTTTGAACAAAGAGGCTCATGTAATGTTACTAACACAGAAACAAATGTTTGTACTGAAACATTACAAGTACGCTATTCGATCTAACTTGTTGCTGAAAAAGACAGGGGTATCTTTGACACACAGAACAAGGGGAAGAAGACAAAGACAGATTTCCAGATGAAACTCCAACTTTGGTAACGAGTAACAAAATATCTTAGATTATTGTAGTTTACCCAGTCAAGTGTTCAAAATAATCTATTAATTCTACATAATCTTTAGTTACCTCTGTAATATTGGGTTGCTAGGGGCAACGACAAAACGTACGTAAACGCTTTCGATCACCACTGTAACAAGACTGGTTTTGTTCTTATAGGTATGACTCAGTTCCATCATGTCTGTAACAAGACTGGTCTTTTACTTCTAGGTCTGCTTCAGTTCCATCATGTCTGTAACAATACTGGTTTTGTTCCTCTAGACATGATCCACTTCCATCATCACTGTAACAAGACTGGTTTTATTCTTCTAGGTATGGTTCAGTTCCATTATGTCTGTAACAAGACTGGTTTTGTTCTTATACATATGACTCAGTTCCATCATGCTAGTAACAAGACTGGTTTTGTTCTTCTAGGTATGGTTCAGTTCTATCATGTCGGTAACAAGACTGGTTTTGTTCTTCTAGGTATGACTCAGTTCTATCATTCTGTAACAAGACTGGTTTTGTTCTTCTAGGTCTGGTTCAGTTCTATCATGTCTGTAACAAGACTGGTTTTGTTCTTCTAGGCGTGATTTACTTTCATCATCACTGTAACAAGACTGGTCTTTTTCTTCTAGGTCTGGGTCAGTTCCATCATGTCTGTAACAAGACTGGTTTTGTTCTTCTAGGTATGATCCACTTCCATCATCACTGTAACAAGACTGGTTTTATTCTTCTAGGTATGGTTCAGTTCCATCATGTCTGTAACAAGACTGGTTTTGTTCTTATAGGTATGACTCAGTTCCACCATGTCTACAACAGGACCGGTTTTGCTCTTCTAGGTCTGGTTCAGTTTCATCATGTCTGTAACAAAACTGGTCTTTTTCTTTTAGGTCTGGTTCAGTTCCATTATGTCTGTAACAAGACTGGTTTTGTTCTTATACATATGACTCAGTTCCATCATGCTAGTAACAAGACTGGTTTTGTTCTTCTAGGTATGACTCAGTTCTATCATGTCTGTAACAAGACTGGTTTTGTTCTTCTAGGTATGGTTCCTTTCCATCATGTCTGTAAAAAGACTGGTTTTGTTCTTCTAGGCATAATTCACTTCCATCATGTCTGTAACAAGACTGGTTTTGTTCTTCTAGGTCTGGTTCAGTTTCAGCATGTCTGTAACAAGACTGGTTTTGTTTTTCCAGGTATGGTTCAGTTCTATCATGTCGGTAACAAGACTGGTTTTGTTCTTCTAGGTATGACTCAGTTCTATCATTCTGTAACAAGACTGGTTTTGTTCTTGTAGGTCTGGTTCAGTTCCATCATGTCTGTAACAAGACTGGTTTTGTTCTTCTAGGCATGATTTACTTTCTTCCATCATCACTGTAACAAGACTGGTCTTTTTCTTCTAGGTCTGGCTCAGTTCCATCATGTCTGTAACAAGACTGGTTTTTTTCTTCTAGGTATGGTTCAGTTTCAGCATGTCTGTAACAAGACTGGTCTTTTTCTTCTAGGTCTGGTTCAGTTCCATCATGTCGGTAACAAGAATAGTTTTGTTCTTATGGGTATGACTCAGTTCTATTATGTCTGTGACAAGACTGGTTTTGTTCTTGTAGGTCTGGTTCAGTTCCATCATGTCTGTAACAAGACTGGTTTTGTTCTTCTAGGTATGGTTCAGTTCCATCATGTCTGTAGAAAGACTCGTTTTGTTCTTATGTGTATGACTCAGTTCCATCATGTCTGTAACAACACTCGTTTTGTTCTTATGTGTATGACTCAGTTCCATCATGTCTGTAACAACACTCGTTTTGTTCTTCTAGATGTGGTTCAGTTCCATCATTTCTGTAACAGTAATGGTTTTGTTCTCATAGATATGATTAATTCAGTTAAGTCATTTGTTGACTTCTGAAGCTTCTTACGATGTGCTTAAAGAAACCAACAAGATTAATTTTCCAGAGATTTGCATATAAAGGTTTCGATTGAGGACGACAATCATTAGGCCATGCCAGTCAAGCATATGACAGTTAAAACTTATCATTAGGCCATGCCAGTCAAGCATATGACAGTTAAAACTTATCATTAGGCCATGCCAGTCAAGCATATGACAGTTAAAACTTATCATTAGGCCATGCCAGTCAAGCATATGACAGTTAAAACTTATCATTAGGCCATGCCAGTCAAGCATATGACAGTTAAAACTTATCATTAAGCCATGCCAGTCAAGCATATGACAATTAAAACTTTTTTTCTATATTCGAGATCATGACATCACTATATTAAATAGATGTACACCGTAAGAGGTAATTTTAGTTCATGAAATAAGTTAAATAATATGCTAAATAAGTTAAATAATAAGTACTGTTAGCTCAGATAAACTTGTTATAAAGTTTTCATCATTGTGAATAAGTCTATTTTCCTATCCTATTTTATAAAGTCGCAATTTAGTATTACTATAATTTATCTTTCTCACATGAAAATCCAAAGATTATACTGTGTGAATTGCGTATCCTTCTGATATTGACGTCTACAGCTACAGTGAAATCAGCTGTCATGTCCAGTCATACTCTATCTGATAATTATGCATCTTGACAACAATGCTACAGCTCTGTTGGAAGACACTTCTTACACTGACATGTCATCTGCTGACTTGCTTATTCAAAATTATTTTGATATAATGTGTATGTTGTAATTTATGCACCCTCCACTTGTTCCTAATATCATTCTACCTTGAAATATACTAAATTACAGAATACGGTAGATGGAAAGGACCACATGTTATATTATTGTTCAATACTTTATTTAGTATCAAGATACACGCATGTTTCGCCTCGGTTCACTGAGATGACTATTTTACCACAAGAATCCCCAAAGAGAAACTGTCTCTCACTACAGCCATGCTAGAAAACACTAGAGAGTTAATAGTCTCTTATAGTAACACTTAGAACACGATTTAGTCTTAATATTTTCTAAAAGTAACACTTAAAACACGATTTAGTCTTAACAGATTATTATAGTTACATTTAGAATACGATATAGTCTCAACAGATTCTTATAGCAACACTTAGAACACGATATTGTCTTAACAGATTCTTATAGTAACAATTAGAACACGATATTGTCTCAACAGATTCTTATAGTAACACTTAGAACACGATATAGTCTTAACAGATTCTTATAGTAACACTTAGAACACGATTTAGTTTCAAGAGATTCATGTTCATGTTGTAACATTTAGAACACAATAGTCATATTTGAACTCACATTTTTTCTCAACAGAAAAAATTTGCACAAAATTATGAAATTCACCAAAAGTTACAAATTGGTCGAATACATTGTTTTACCTCTTCATAGCGCAAAACTACTTTTCAATTAATATTTATTTATTATAAAAACATGTTCAACAAAAACATGTACAAAGTTTTGACACCGAAACCAATGGCTGCTTTTCGATAAAAAAAAAAACTCAATTTGAAGGTTCTGACACAAAAACAGGACGCTAGTTTCGAGCCAACATACGTGCCACCTGGTTGTAAGAATATCAAATATCGACAGCTCACTGTTACCTCCGTTTCCGGGAGACGACGGATCGTTTACTTGAAACCTATACCTAGTTTTAAGGTTGGTTTATCTTTGTTTAATTTGAAGGGTGGGGGTTTCGAGCCTCACGTCTTCTACGTTCTTAATACTCGACTTGACGTTTTATCCAACAGCTCTCAAGAAACCACAAATTAAAATGAAGTGTATAATAGTTTGTTGAATAAGGTAAGGAGGATAGAGAGATTACAACTTAAGTATCTCATTAAGCAACATGTAATAACTGTTATCAAGTGCACAAATAGTAACCTTCACCCAGCCAACAAACAGTCACTTATAGTGGTTCAACCAATATAGACCCTTACTATACCAATACTCTATCAAGTTAACAAATAGTAACCTTCACCCAGCCAACAAACAGTGACTTATAATGGTTCAACTAATAATAACCTTTACAAATCACTAATTATTTATTAATAAGTTTCTTTAGTTTATCAAAGTTTTTCACTTTACTTTTGCCCATTTATGAATGAGAGAAAATTTATTCTTTTGGGTACTTATGTAACCGATTCTTGAACTGAATACGTCATGATCGTATCTCAATATATATATATTTGACTATCTTACTTCTAGTAACAACAACTTATTAACACACTTGTTAGGATCTAGATTATTCCAGCCAACTGATGGTTTTCCATATGGCACTCATCTCTTTTTGTTTGTTTCGAGAGCCAGTGATGCGACACGTGGTTTTACCTCGCAGTCAGCACATGGCACATAACAATCTTTCAAAATGTAGGCTTAGCTACAACCCGACTGCGCACGTCCAAACATATTACACGCTATCTGTTAAGTCTCTCTAGTGTCGTAGGCTATTACGTTCTACACTTTTCAGGATAAAAATAAAAAAATAAAAGTCCAGAAACAAAATTAGTTATGCGGTATTTAACAAAAATAAAAAAAACTAAAAATTATCAGCAGATGTCGTTCAATTGGTAGTGGCACGTGCCGGACAACCAGCCGAAGAAGCCATACTTGTCACCTGGTGGTACGTTTTAAGCTAAACATGACTGTCTTCGTTGAGTTTCGCTACGAGAAGCCATAAAATCCACATGCGGCTTCTTTTCTAGAGAGTCGCGAAGTATATTAGTAAAACTTAATTAACGTTCCTAAACCTTTCTCAAGAGTTGCAAAAACATAAAGCTGGAAGCTTAGAGTTCAGTTATAAAACAAACAATCAAAGTGAACGAGCCCTGTTCTTTCCGAGCATGCTTTATTGGAGTTTTAACAAGTTACGAACTACGACAAACACTGGTTTGAAAGAAACTGACGAAAAAACTCATGTTATCCAGTTAGATCGTGACATCCTGTTGGAAATATTGTGATTGAAACTGGAGTCGAAATGGAAATAACAAAAGCATACAGTGTTCATGTTCTAAGACTTCTTTCTGATGACAAGTGTGCGACACAAAGATTTTGCATTCTTTGACTGATGGTTATTTGCATCAACTAATTTTTTTACAAACATAAATAAATAAAGAAATTAAACTATGAGGAATAAATATTTTTAATAATCCATTTATTTTTGACGAAAGTTTCCATGTGTAACAGTTTTGATCAGTTCTTTATATTGAGTGCCATATCCGGCATAATCCTAAAAGTGTGATGTAATATACTGATCGTACCAGTGGCGAATAGTTACAAAAAGATGTTAATTTTATACGAGGAATATATCTACTAAAACTCGGGCTGATTGTTTACTTTTAAACCAACACTGGGTTAATTTTGGGTCAAGTTAACTCAGCCCTCGGGTATTTACTGGACTCATATTGAATAAAGTATATTTAGCACTAACTTCAATCTATAAGCTATTAGCACCTAGTAGAATTTTATTGGGATTACGGCCGAAAATGTCTTGGTACTTAAATGATGGGACCAGTTAGTTACATGTTTTGTGGGGACTGTATATTAAATTAGTTACGTTCATTGCGGGTGTAATATTTAGTTTTGATGTGTAAGTAACTTGCTTTGATCGTATGTTAATGATAATTGATTTATCCCTTATTTATTTAATTAATTACTAGGCCTTTCGCTAAAATGTTTCTGGGCTTCCTAATAAAATAAATCAATAATACAGGGGTGTTTCCCTGCACAGAAAATTGAAAATACATGGAGTACAACAAATCGATATTTGTGATTGATTGATCTGTCTTATTCTACTTGTATACCAAACGAAGGTGGGGCCACTAGAGTTTTATCAATTTTAATGTAACTTACCATACCTGTTCTTATAATACATCGACCCCCTGGAGGGTGCCCCCCGCTAGTACAGCGGTAAGTCTACGGATTTACAACGCTAAAATCAGGGGTTCGATTCCTCTCAGTGGGCTCAGCAGATAGCCTGATGTGGCTTTGCTAAAACAAAACACAAACACACACCCGCTGGAAGGATAGGAATAAGTCTATGGACATACAATGCTAAAATCCAGGGCTCGATTTCAAGCGGCAGACATATCAGATAGTCCAATGTTTGCTTTGCTTTTAAACAAACTACTATTATAAATATTCACACTTAATTGTTGACATATCCTTACATGAAAGAAAAACGAAAAAATACCTTGGAGTTACATCAAACAAAAACTCCTGACTTAAAAAGTAACGTTAGTTACTTAGAGAGCACCAAGTTCTTAACCTTCCCATGTTTATAAATTTGTCTATTTTTACGTAGAAAGCTACAGAACGGATTGTATTCTTACGACGGTTGGTATAGGTATTAAACACTTAATTAAAATAAAGGTCAGAACAATGTATCGACTTTCTTAGGTCATCTTTAAATAACTATCTTTGTTAACCTGAAGATGACCTGAGAAGGTCGAAACGTTGTTCTCTACTTTATTGTAATAAAAGTTTTGATACCCAAACCCGACACCTTTAGAATACATTTTTACTTCAACTGGGTTTCTCGTCATCATAATTACAGTGCTCTGCCTACCATGGGTATTGAAACCCTGTTTTCGGCGTTATAACCTTTAAGACTTGCCAAAAGCCACTGGAAACGGGCACATGTTCATAAGAACTGACCTTATGAACGTGGATTAAACGTAGTTTAGACACAATCAGGAAGTAAAATCTTGTTACATCCTTACCACTGGCAAAAGCTTTCCCCATAAATAACTATCTATTGAAACATGATACCAACGTATCCGTTCCGACAAAACCAATACCTGATTGGCCAGATGGTATAGAGTTGCCGGCGAATCAACGTTCGAGATAATAGAAAAGTGGGCTTTCCACTTGATGTTGATTGGCTTGTCATTTCTATCATCGTTATTATTATTTTTGCTCCAACCGATCCAGTGGTGGCGTGAGGGCCAGTCTCAGTTTGACGTCAACGTTCAGAAGAGGATATCAACCATAAGTCAGACACGTTGGAAAAGTGTTAATCCCTCTATAATAACAACACCGACCTTGTAAGTAACGTTATTTCATGTAGGACGAATATTCAAGTTGTGTTTCCAAAATTTGAAGACAGTAACAGCTTCCGAACTAAGGCCTAACTCCTGTAGGTAACAATAGTACTTATAACACAACAACGTTTATTGTACTGCGAAAAATTATAAAGAGCAAATGGTTTAAAAAGGCGTAAAAACAACCTTGTAATAATCTAATGTAAAAGCTGTATTGTTTACTTGGGTCGTTTTGTTTACTTAGACCTGAATTGCCTTCCAACTGTGTCCAGCTGGTCAGAGGGTGCTCGACTCGTAAATTGAGAGTCGCGAGTTCGAATCCCCGTCATACTAAATATGCTCGCCCTTTCAGTCGTGCGGGCGATAAAATGTATGATGAATTCCGCTATTCATTATTAAAAGAGTAGCCCAAGAGGTGGCGGTGGGTGGTGATGACTAGCTGCCTTCCGTCCAGCCTTTCATTGATAAATTAGGAATGGCTAGGGTATATAACCCTCGTGTAGTTTTACGTGTAATTAAAAACAAACATCAAACCTCACATCGTAACGAAAAGCTAACTTGTGAAAAAACATTGGATAAAAAAACAACAACACAAAATAACAATATTATATGCTAAATGTCTTGTATAATGGACAGAGAAAACCTTTACTGTTAAAACAAAACCAATAATATTAAAAAAACATTCGTTTCGTTTTGAGATGACTTACTGATAAAGAAAATTTTATTACATTTTATGACTTTTGCAGTAAGTAAGATTAGTTTTTTCAACACGTACGACGTTTCGGTTACTGGGGTATTTCAATAATGATCGCATGTGTGACCGAAACGTCAAACAGGATAGAGACTGATCATACTTAGTGTAAAAGATGTTAATTGTAACAAAATATATAAAAAACAACATTATATAACAGACGTCTTGTACAATGGACAACATCTAGTTGTCAAAATAAAACCAATAGCGTTGAAAAACCATTACTTACCGAATGTGTTGAATTAACAGACAGAAGGACAGAACATAGAATAGTCTGCGCGCTTTTTCCGAGATGTTTGAAGATCGGTTAACGCTTTTCTTTTGTGATAAGTACTTTCTTTATTCAGTTCTTGGTTTATATGTATCTTACGAGATATTCTTGTCACTAAACTCTTAGAAAAACAACCCGATACTTTTAAGGATTCTTGTAGCAAAACCTGCCTTTATTATTCATTAGAGTTGAACCAGTTGTGTTTTCTTACCCAAAAAATTTTCTGAGCGAAAATAACACAAGTTGCATTTTTAGGTTTTCCAGGACTGGTTTTCAAGATGGAGGACAGTTGTTGCATGCCCAGCAACCCTAGCTTTGGACATGAACCATGGCGAACACCTCCAAATGGATACGTTCATGGCTGGCACTCGCCGCAGGGAGCTGGCGGAGGGAGTGGACAGAACCTGGGATATCTTGATTTCAGTTACTCACGATCACCTGTTGATTTCAATTTTATCAACTGTAGTCTTTCAGCGATGGATTCTGATCCAATAGGAAACGTATTCAGCCCCAACGATTGTTCTCATTACAAGTAAGTTAGTTTAACCTTAAGCGCGGTCGTCACAGTAGACACTACATAAATAAGATGTTATTGTTTGTTTGGGACTTGTTTATGGTCTTTGAGAATAACAGTAACCAAAACTTGACAAACAGAGTGACCGTGATACGCGGAAGCTCTGTCACTTGAGACTTCCTTTTCTGACGACAGGTGTCTACTGGATTCAGAAACTGAGAAGAAAAAAGGCTGAAAATGTCATGGTATGTAAATTGTTTTAAAATAGGTAATGTTTTTAGTCTATTACAATTCCAGTTTAACTTGCTTTGATTTTATTTTTTCTGTTATACACATAATTAGAGAAAACTATAGAAGAATAAACTTTGGTTTCGGCAAATTATCTAATTTTCTCCAGAATGTAAGACCGATTAGTCTAAAATCATTGGAGTCCACTCGTCAGTAGAAAAAAAAACAAACACCAAAGTGGATCACATTTTGATGACGTCACCTTGTCAATCGTTCTTTCTTACATGTGTTTCAAGCCTATCAGTTAGTTCAATTAATTAATCAGTGGGACAGAGAAGCCATTGTGATCATGAATATATTTACAAGATAGTTTGAGAAACGTTTTTAACACGGACTGAAGAATGAGCCTAAAATAGCTTATTGAAACGAAAGAGAGGCTCAATAAGTGAATTTTAGAGTAAAACGTAATAAAAAGTTTACGAAGTTCGAGACCTGCCCTCTACCTTCACACTATTGTTATTATTTATTTGTTTGTTTTTTTGAATTTCGCGCAAAGCTACACGAGGACTATCTGTGCTAGCCGTCCCTAAGTTAGCAGTGTAAGACTAGATGGAAGGCAGCTAGTTACCACCACCCACTGCTAACTCTTGAGCTACTCTTTTAACGACAAATAGTGGGATTGACCGTCACATTATAACACCCCCACGGCTAAAAGAGCGATCATGTTTGGTGTGACGGGGATTCGAACCCGCGACGCTCAAATTACGAGTCGAATGCCTTAACCCATCTGGCTATGCCAGGGCCTGTTATTTATTTTGTAAAAACACCTTCTTTTGTGTAATGGTAAGTAGTCTAAACGAACATCTAAACCTAATTATTCATATCTTGGAAGTTAATATGTTGTCATCTGAGGAAGATTCGATTCTGGTTCTTCTTGAGTGTACGTTGGAGAGTTATTTAGTTGACTATGTCTCCCACGTTAGAAAATGAATCAATTAATTAGATTTTTCAAAACAAAAAATTGTATCTAGGTTTTTCTGACTTCGGTGGGGCCCAACATGGCCAAGTTGTAATAGCGCTTGACTCGCAATCTGAGGGTCGTGAGTTCGAATCTCTGTTCCACCAAACATTCTCACCCTGCCAACCTTAGGGGCGTTGTAATGTGATGATTAATCTCACTAGTCGTTGGTAAAAGAGTAGCCAAAGTATTGACGATGGGCGGTAATGACCATCTGCCTTTCCTCTAGTCTTTCAATACTAAATTAGGGGCGTCTAGCGAAAATAGCCCTCGTGTAGCCTTTCGCAAAATTCAAAGGAAACCAAACTGTTTTCTGTGATAGGTTAACAGAGTTTGTTATCGGTCAGATGGATGTAAAAGGATTTTTATTTTCTTTCGTGGTTTCTATCCTATCATTATAATATTATTTCAATTGATCGCATGATCGTGTTTTTTTTGTTTTTTTCTGCCGCAGTGGGTGATTATATAAAGATATTTTTGGTAATCGATAAGCTATTGGGTTCTAAGTTCTTTTGGCTTTCAAACCCACATTCATAGCGGATGCTCTAAATTATGGTTTTCATCTCCATCAGGGTTTCAACTGAGTTGATGTCTACTAACTTTGTATCATGTTGTGTTGCGGCTTCTGACTTTATGATCTTCAGACAATCTCAGTTTCTTTCATTCAGAAAGCAAAGACTAAAGAAATATGGCTGTTTATTTTCGGTTTTTATCTTATTTATACATTCTTCATGAGGGCTGTATTGGTAAATATTGTTTTCGTGTCATTTGCTTCTCCATTATTACAAATATGGTTAGTTCTATAAATTAAGAAGTGTGTGATGCCTATGTTGTTTACTCAAATTTGTGGGAGAGTTTCTCTCACGTGCAGAACGAGATATTTCTATATTTGTTTTCTGTATCATATTGATGGGATGTTCTTTCTCAGATGGTTCACGAGTTCTTGCATTTTGTGGCCACGAGAGAAATGTATCATAAACATATATGAGCCGAATCTTTGGTCTTAGAGTAACTGTTAGTAAAGGGTTAATTTTAAACTGTTTTCTGTTTAGAGGTCATCGAATACTAGTGATAGATGTGAGTTTATAGCCAGGCCTTGTTAGTATTTATATCAAAACTGTAAACAGTTTGTGTTACCATACAAGATTGTGAGTGATGTTACTACATTATTGTCAGTTGGGTGCGTTCTTTAAGAGTTTTATGATTTCCAAGGTGTTAATGGCGTGTTTGTAGTGTGTCAGGAATTGGTACCTCAGAGGAGATGTTGGATACATCAAATCTGCTCATTGCGTTATGTAGGTTTTACAATTATAAAACAAGATGTGTGGTTACTGTGGTTATTTTATAATGTTTATAAAGCAAGTTGTGGTTTACTGTGGTTATTTTATAATGTTTATAAAGCAACTTGTGTGTTACTTTGATTATTTTATAATTTTTTTATAAAACAAGGTGTGTGGTTACTGTGGTTATTTTACAACACTATGTGACAAATTTTTTACTTTTTCTTGTTCCTGGGCAGAAAGTGTTATTTCCCAATTGCTTATGCCTAAAGTAAATGGAAAAGATCTATTTTTGCCTTCAAACTTTGCTTTTGTGACCTCGGTAATGAAATTTTCAAATTTACCCATTTTCCATAACATTCCATGTAGATTCAGTGCTGAGTAGCTGATAGAGAATTTTCACGAACTTACAATAATTTTCTAGAATGTTGTAGAACTTACGTGAATTTTCAAGAACCTTTTAGAATTTTCTAGAACTTTCCATGGTAATATATATATACAGGGGCTCATCACTCACCACTTTATCCCCCGCTAGTACAGCGGCAAGTCTACGAATTTAAAATGCTATAATCAGGGGTTCGATTCCTCTCGGTGGGCTCAGCAGATAGCCCCATGTGGCTTTGCTATAAAATCACACACACACACACACTCACCACTTCAGTTTAGTTCTAGCTGTCTAAGTGAACACATAGACCTACCTGATTTTATCAGATATGGCATCAAGAAGCTGCAAGCATTCTCCAGACGAATTCTGCTATGTATATGGCCAATTTATCAAGACAAGAGCGAAAAAGTACTCTGTGGGAGCATCTGCTAAAATGTGTGAAGCCTCCAAGGCATATTTCGGCATGCCTGTTTTTGCTACAATGCATCCGGTCTGTGCGAGGCAACAGGAATTGCCTGTAACCCGAACGAGTGGCGCCTCTTCATTGATAGCTCATCCAGAAACTTCAAAGCTGTGCTGCCCCATAACGGGAATATCCGTCTTTTCCCCTGGCTCATTCAGTACACCTCAAAGAGGAATACAACAGCGTCAAGACCTTGCTAGAAGCCTTGAAGTATGATGAGTATGGCTGGGAGGTTATCGGAGACTTCAAAATGGTGGCATTCCTGATAGATCTCCAAGGAGGCTTTACCAAGTTTCCCTGTTATCTCTGCCTTTGGGACAGCAGGGACACCGCAGCGCACTACAACAGGAAGTACTGGCCACAACGGATCGAGTTCTCTGTAGGGAGGCACAATGTCAAGTGTGAGCCACTAGTTGACCTCCAGAAGGTGTTGTTCCCACCACTGCACATAAAATTGGATCTTATGAAACAATTTGTCACAGCTTTGATAAGGAGTCTGCAGCCTTCAAGTACCTTCGAGACTTCTTCCCTAAGCTGTCTGAGACAAAGGTCAAAGCTGGCGTCTTCATTATACCACAAATAAAAAAGACCCTGGAGTGCACAGAATTCTCCAAGAAGCTCAGTAGAAAGGGAAAAAAAGCTTGGGGCAGCTTTGTCGCAGTGGTTCGGGAGCTTCTTGGGTAACCACAAGACCGAAAATTATGTGGAACTGGTTGAAACTCTGGTGAAGAACTACGGCAAAATGGGCTGCAGGATGTCCCTGAAAGTCCATATCCTTTACACTCATCTTGATAAATTCAAGGAGATCATGGAAGCATACTCAGAGGAGCAAGGCGAGCGCTTCCACCAAGATATACTGGACTTTGAACTCCGCTATCAAGGAGCATATAACGAAAACATGATGGGAGACTGCATTTGAGGGCTGATACGTGAAAGTGATTTACATTACAGTCGCAGATCTTGAAAAACTACTCACTTCTCAACATTTTTCTTCATTTTTGTATAACTTTAGTATAAATACATGTAAATCTTGATTCATATGTTGTTTTATTCGGACCTTATGTGAATGAAAATGTGCAAATTTGCCCGTTTTTACATAGAAAATAGGTTAATTTCTAAATTTCATTATGCAGTTCATAAAAGCAAAGTTTGAAGATGAATAATGGCCATTTTCTGTACTTTTACAACATAAGCGATTAAGAAATAACACATACTATCCAGGAACAAAATTTGTCTTACATAGTGTAATCTTTATAAAGCGAACTGTGTTTTTAATATGTGTTGATTTGTAACCTTTGTTATAAACTAGATGCATATTTGAAGGAGAGCATCGGTCATCTGCACGGTTAACAATGGGTTGAATAAGGGTGAACTTCTGTTTGTGATTGTGTGGGATACTTATTAGTTCTTCCACTGTTTCTGTTACAACTTTTTCTGATAGTACCAGAGGATTTGAGTTATTTTCTTCTCCGTGTTAGGGTTGGTCATTTTCAACTTACAGTTTGCCCTTTTCTGTAGTATCTTTCTTTGCACACGATTACGTGGTATTTCTTTTGTCTAATGGTAGAATTATTACAGTGTTGTCTTTTTTCAACTACCTGAAAACAGTTTGTTTTCTTTCAAGGTTTGAATTTCCTGGTTTTCTGGACTCATTTCTTCTCTTCTTCCTCTGATTGGCTTTAAATTGTGTTCCGTTGCATAGCTATATCTAGGATTCGAGAAATTTAATCCTTTGGTTACGAGACTATCTTCATGTTTTACTGCTAATCGACTAGATGTGTATGTCAGGATGAGTGAATTTAGTTTTATATGTGAATTTTATTCAGTCAGTAAGTGTGTGTGGTTAAAATGTTTGAATAGTTTAATGGAGTCTGTTATATGGTTTGTCTTCAAGCACGTAATGATTATGACATTCTCTGACAGTGATCTATTCAACGTATATTTATCAACACATAATACGCATTTTAATATTGGCCTCTTAAAGTATTTCGGGTTTATTTATAGTGTGACATCGTGTTGTTCTTATAACAGTCCTTTAGAAATTACGTCACATGTCTGTGGATCTTTAAATTCCTTATAAGGTCATTAATTACCTCGTTTTCAAACTAACATGGCTTCTGTGAATTAGTGTATTATCATATCATTCCTTAACTACGTTTTGTATCTTGAGACACAATGAGGCAAAGTTGCGAAAAGGACATTAGCAGAAGGGAAGTCATTTCTGCAAACTGCCCAATCACCTGATGGTATTTTAAAGAAACTGACAAATAACCTTCTGATATTGTAACAATTTGACCAATAAACTGCTGGGATTTTTTAACAAACTGCCCAAAAACCTGATGGGATTTTACCAATTTGACCAGTCACCTGCTGATATTTTTTATCAAACTGATCAACAACCTGCTTGTGTTTGTAAAAAATTGTCCAATTAATTGTATTTGTTCCCTTGATGAAAATAATTTGATGCTCTCTATGACGGTATTTATACTGTAAAACAAGGTTGACTGTAATGGTATTTATACTGTAAAACAATGCTGACTGTAATGGTATTTATACTGTAAAACAAGGTTGACTGTAATGGTATTTATGCTGTAAAACAATGCTGACTGTAATGGTATTTATACTGTAATACAAGGTTCACTGTAATGGTATTTATACTATAAAACAATGCTGACTGTAATGGTATTTATACTGTAAAACAAGGTTCACTGTAATGGTATTTATACTGTAAAACAATGTTGACTGTAATGGTATTTATACTGTAAAACAAGGTTCACTGTAATGGTATTTGTACTGTAAAACCATGTTGTCTAGAATGGTGTTTATACGGTAAAATAATGTTTTCTATAATGGTATTTATACTGTAAACAAATTTTAACTGTAATGATATTCTTATTTTAAAACACTGTTGTCTATAATGGTATTTCTACTGTAAAACAATGTTGACAGTAATGGTATTTATAGTGTAAAACAATGTTGACAGTAATAGCATTTACACTGTAAAACGAATGTTGAGAATAATGTTATTTATACTCTAAAAGAATGTTGACTGTAATGTTGTTTATGCTGCAAAACAACGTTGTCTATAATGGTATTTATACTGTAAAACAATGCTGACTGTAATAGTATTTATACTGTAAAACAATATTGGCTGTAATGATATTCATACTGTAAAACAATGTTGACAGTAATGGTACTTATGATGTAACACATTTTTGACTTTAATGGTACTTATACTGTAAAACAATGCTGACTGTAATGGTATTTATACTGTAAAACAATGTTGACTGTAACGTTATTTATACTGTGAAATAACGTTGTCTATAATGGTATTTATACTATAAAACATTGTTCAGAGTAATGTTATTTGTACTGTAAAACAATGTTCACAGTAATGTTATTTATACTGTTAAAACAATGTTCACAGTAATGGTATTTATACTGTAAAACAATGTTCACAGTAATGGTATTTATACTGTAAAACAATGTTCACAGTAATGGTATTTATACTGTAAAACAATGTTCACAGTAATGGTATTTATACTGTAAAACAATGGTCACAGTAATGGTATTTATACTGTGAAACAATGGTCACAGTAATGGTATTTATACTGTAAAACAATGGCCACAGTAATGGTATTTACACTGTAAAACAATGTTCACAGTAATGGTATTTATACTATAAAAGACTCTTGATCTTTATGCTATTTTTACTGTAAATCACTGTAATAATATTTTAATGTTATTTATTCTGTGAAACAGTGAAGAAACACTAATACTGTGTTGGTATATATTTGTAAACTTACCAGATACCAAAGTAAAGGAAGTTTTATAGAATAATCAGTTTTGGACTTTACTAATTCTGTCAACCAGAACAGTTGAACAGTGTATACTTTGAACATCTGTACATACTACAATGTCAATTATAAAAATTTGTTAACATTTCCTGAACAAAGGTTCTGCAGAAGGAACTGCCACGAAGAAAAAATAATTCCTAGATAACAGTTACACAAATTGGAGCTCAAAATTCAAAAAGTAAGCTGTTTAGAGATAAAATGTTCTTTGTTTGTTAAATTTCCCGCATTGCTATTTGAGGGTTATCTGCGCTAGCTCTCCCTAATTTTGAAATTATTAGTAGACGAAAGGCAGGTAGTCAACACCATCCACTGCCAACTTTTCCCCAACAAATAGTGGGATTAACCATCATATAATACGCTTCGAGAGTTGAAAAGGCGAATATTTTATTGCAGAGTTTCAACTTGTGGCCCACAGGTTGTAATTCAAGTGACTTAAACCACCATACAAAGCTTTACAAAAATTTATTAGAGGTTAGACCAAGAAAGTTCTAGGACAGTGTGGACTGAGGAAGTCCTAGGATAGGGTGGACTGTGCATATTATTTAGAACAACTCCAAAGTTTTGATTCGTGAGGTTAAGAAAAAATAAAACACGTAGGTCACAAAATCACTTAAAGACAAAAATACGAAACATCCAGTCCTAGTGCTTCATAATGAAGAAAGATACATCTGTTAAACGGGATGGAGTTATAGGGTCTTGTATTTTTAACAAAAAGGTTTGAAATAGTGGACAGGAAATGTTTATAGTTTATTATTGACTGCTAGGATATTAGCTTGAATATTCATGGGAAACATCAACTTCAAATGATATCATATACTTTATTTTGAATTATCACTTATTTACACGTTTTTGTTTATTTGTAAATTCATGAGGTTAGTCCTAAGAGCTAACAAACAGATCCTTGAACTCCATCTTGTGTCTCCAATATGGAAATTTCCAAAAATTAAACGTGGGTTATTTTAGGTGTTGATTCACAGGTTCATGTCAATGTTTACACAAGTCCATGAATCACGTCCTGGGAGTCTCCCACGTCACTTTCAATTAAAGCAATTCAGTGAAACTTGAAATCCCCCTCCAGAAAAATCTTTATATTTTTAGGGTCACCCCCATTCTGCATTCGTTTATATTCCGATAAAGTCAAGGGTCTGTGTGTAGAATGTCATTTTGGGAGATTTTAAAAATAAAGCACCCGGTACATTTATGGGTTGAATTCACAATATAAGTTTCATTATTTTTTTCATATACAGAATTTTTTTGTTTACATATTTGATTCTCTTACAGGGATTGTTCGACTCTTATTAAAGAGAAAGGAAATGATGTGGCGGACGTTCTTTTGTCCTTAAGGAATGCTGTTGTATATCCGGACGCTGGACTCGAAGTTGTATATCCAGACGCTGGACTCGAAGCATCGCCTTCCATAGCATCGTCCTCGGCTGTATACCTACCAAGTGACGACCGGTTATCACCAGTGTCACACTCTCACTGTGGCCACGTGGAGATTAACTTCGGAGGAGTAAACACCCCTCATAGTGTCAGCTCCCCTAACAATGCTTACACTCAACTTCAAATGACTAGTAGTAACCCCCAAAGCAACACATATTATGGAGCAGACACTCACTTTTCCCCAGCTATGGGTGGGAATAGCTGTAACAGTGTTTCACAAGCCCCTCCCCTTCAGGGAGGGCCAATGTTTCCTGCTTCAATGAGCGTCAATCTGTCGATGAATATGACTATGGGGTTTCCAGGATACGGCGATCAACAGTTTCACGCGAGCCCCGTTGGACCAGGTCAGTCTCAATTCCAATGGAGTGGTTCTGGAGCAACAATTGATCACTACGGATCTCCTCATATTCAAACAGGTTATTCGCAGCCAATCCAAGTGGGTTACGCACCTACTTCTCCCACGTGTAACCAACAGCTTACTCCAGGGACGTATACGATCACAGCTGAATTACGGCCCGTTGATAACGTAACCCTTTCACCATTGGAAAAAGGGTTCTCAACCAACGTTTCTCCAATGAAACCCACGAATGACTACTTTACATCACCAAAACACGCCGAGTGTATCTTTCAACAACCCGTGGTCATGGCGAAGCCTAAAACGCGAATCGTGCCTGTTGTTTGTTGCCCTCCCCAGACAGGAATCACGGAAGATCTGTCGTCGTGCACTAAGCCTAACTTGTGTCGAATCTGTGGCAGAACTTATGCGCGTCCGAGTACTTTGAAAACGCACATGCGCACACATTCTGGGGAGCGTCCTTACCAGTGTAAGATGTGTAACAAGTCTTTCTCCCAGGCAGCTAACCTAACGGCACACATCCGCACCCACAGTGGCGAAAAACCTTTTCGTTGTTTAATATGCGAACGAAAGTTTTCCCAAGGTTCCTCAGTCACCACGCACATGCGCACACATTCCGGCGAAAGACCGTACAAGTGTTGTATGTGCAAGAAAGCGTTTTCTGACAGTTCAACACTAACAAAACATCTTCGAATTCACAGTGGGGAAAAGCCGTATCAGTGTAAATTGTGTCTTCTACGTTTCTCTCAGTCAGGAAATCTTAATCGACACATGCGGATTCACGCTGGTTCAAGTTAAGCCTAAATCTTCTATGTTCCTCTCAAGTGTTTGGAACTATATTTCGCCTGCCATTTCTATGAGTGTAAACTGGCATGTATATAAACAGTTTGAATGAACACTGGGATATAGAATACTGAAAAACAAACAAAATCGCATACCTTTTACGTGTGGACATTATTGAAATGAACATATATATAAGTAGACATATAAATGAATAATATATATACATACATGTAAGAATTTTCTAATATATCACGCCAAGCTACGAGAATACTACTCTTCTTTGTAGTTAGTGAAATTACACATAAAAATTATGGACTATTTTTTTAGATATTATTGCACAATAATTTATTATTTTCAATCATAAAGACATTTCGGAAAGCGTAAACTTTTTATGCTCGGAAAGAAGTGTTTCAGTGAAACAATAAGCAAAACGACACTTTTGGAACAATCTAAGAACATGTAAAGAGAATTTGTTTTAACAACTTAAAGTGTTCCTTTGTGTGTAAATCTGTCTGCTACTAAATGATTATGTATATGCCATAAACAAAATTGAATAATTTTAATAATTTTTCCAGATCCTGTTTTTCTTTGTTTAGGGTATAAAAAAAGTTTCGAAGCCCTAAACCTTCAGCACCATATCAGTTTTGTGAGATGACGTGTATCTAGCTTTCTATCGCGATTTGATTAAACGTATTTCTACAAAATATTCATAAGAATAAGCTTATGCAAATTAGGGGCGTAGCCATTACCATGAGTGTGTGTGTGTGTGTATTCTTTAGGGAGGAGAGGTCTTTTTCTAAACAAATGTTAGCATCATACTCAATATAAATAATTTAAGTGACTTCATTGAAAGTCGAGTGTTTATCAAAAGAAAATGATAATTGCTTTTCCTGTCAGAATATCCAGAATATTAGGAGGGTTGTCGACTCCCACTCTCTCTCAGCTACGCCCATGTAAATAATAACTTAGAATTTCAAATAATGCAAAATAAGTAGACACATCAGCTAATCGTCTCGCGAATCATTGAATCTATTTAACACAAAACAAAATAGGATTTAATAGTTAATTTTTACTATGTTTTTTAGGAAAAGACTTGAACAACCGTTTATAGAATTCAGACTAAGCACATTAATAGCTTTACAAATTAGGAAAGAGAACTGCAAGTAAATAATTCAGGACATAAGTGAAAATAGCCAAGTTTATTTATTTATTATTTCGTGCAAAGCTACTCGAGGGCTTTCTGCGCTAGCCGTCTCTAATTTAGCAGTGTAAGACTAGAGGGAAGGCAGCTAGTCATCACCACCCACCGCCAACTCTTTTACCAACGAATAGTGGGATTGAACGCCACATAATAACGCCCCCACGGGTGGGAGGGCGAGCATGTTTGGTGCGACCGGGATTCGAACCCGCGACCCTCGGATTACGAGTCGAACACCTTAACACACTTGGCTATGCTGGGTCGAAAATTGCTAACCACTGTTAGCCTAATCATTTTTGGCACGGGTGGGTCTGTAGAAAGTGAAAAAGGTGCTATTGTACCTCCTGATCAAAGGTCCCGATACCTCGAATTCACGTGCAATAGTGTAGATTTTTATGCTTTTCTCGTGATTTTGGTTCTTTTTGTTTCTGCGTATGCTGAAAACCACTTTTTCCTTGTTACCCTTCCTTTTTTTTTCGTTTTCCACATTACGTTAATTCCTCATTTTCGTGTTAACGCTTTGTCTTGCTGGCAGTCGATATTAGAGTGCTGGTGCAGAAAACGGTTGAATCATTGTCGTAAGTTTGTAGAGTTATTAGAATGGATATTTTAAATTAAAATATCAGTGATAAGGGTTAAAAATCACCAGAGAAAAAATATCATTTCAAACATCTCTTCTGATTTTTTAGTATTCTTACCATTGACTATAAATATAACTGTAAATAAAAGTTTCATGCTAAATTTCAGAATATAAATAAAGTAATTCAGTAGTGGTTGTCGACAGTAATATGGAAAAGAAACCCAACAAATTATAACTCACATCGTGTAAAAATATTTTCGTTTTAAATTAAGTTAACAGAGATGAAGTCGTTTACCTTAATAAATATTAAAAACCTAAATGCTTTCGAAGATTTTTTCTCTCCAAAGAATCTTATAGAAACACGACCATGGATCATACTGGGATCTTAGGCCTAAAATGTAAAAAGTCTCAATGGTATAATCCTATGCTCATACAACTGATTAATGGTAGATACATATTATAAGTAACTAACTATGATTTACCGTTATCATTTAGTAAGGTATTTTTAGTGTTTCTAATAATCCGGGGCTCCATCCCCACGATGGACGGAGTGCAAGTAGTTTATTGTGTCGCTGTGTACTAAGAAAAAAACTTAACTGTTCAGAGGTGTCTGCCTTCAAATTCTTTCGTTTCTAGCTTGAAAATAAATAAATTAAATACTAGAGTTCTGAAGTAAATAAGTGAAAAAACTTAAATAAAAAAATTAGGCTTAATTTTACTGTATTTATGAAAAACATAAACAACTTTCAGCTGAAGTGAAATAGAGATTTGACTCAACATTCCGGAAGTTCAATTATTTCCAATACTTACGAGGAGAAAAAGGACTGACGAATAAAATTCACTCAGAAACAAATAATGCATGAATTAGTTTGAATTCATCAATATAAATGGAATTTATCTTTGCTTTTTACGTTTCGACAGACTTCAGAAATGAAAATATGTGTTATTATTATTAATTTCAAAATGTTGGCCGTTATCAAACATTCCGTGTAACTTATGGTGTTCGATCTTTAAAATGAGCAGATTTTATCTTAAAGTTATATAAACATTTTTATCATAAGATTCAGTAATAAATTACACTATGATCTGCTGGAACGATAGAAATGTGGGGCAAAAATCCCACTCCGTCAGATTCAGGTTAGTGCATGACATGTTTAAAGAACGAACTATATACAAAAAATACTGTGTAATATTTTGTGCTCCATTTTAATGTGATGTGTGCCATAACAATTTTGTTACTTTATCTAGTCTCACTGAAAACTACAAATAAAGATTTTAAATTATTGAACCATATTCGTAGTCTGAATTTTTAGTTAGAAAAACACAGGAGAAAATATTTTCACCATAAGCTGAGTATACTTTGTATATTTATACTAAACTTTTAGCAAAAAAAAAAGTATTGATAGTTAAAAACGAGTAGTGTATGAGGCGTTCTCTATTGAGGATTCTTGTAACTTTCATCTCAATCTAACGCAAGTTTTGTGAATTACGTGATTGTGTACTTTTTTACAAAAATTAATGAATCTGTGTTTGAATACTTTATTATAAGGTTGCTGTTTTACGGGCTTATTGCTCAAAAAGTTACTGCTAACGAAAATAAGCTAATATATTTAACATTTAATTATGTTTTTAGTGCAACAATACGAAATAAATTATATTTAATTATTAACACCTCCATTGTAATGACATTATTTATTTACACTAATACAGGGGGTTCCCAACCTTTTGGCACTCACGACCCCTTACCTAAACGTTTGAAACCCATGTGACCCCCTACTTAGGGCTTACTATCAGCAGCTTAATTTTTCTTTTATTTTCTGTGAAGGAGAGGGAAAGAAACATCTAAAAATATATTTAAAAATTCTGTAATTATTTATTAGCAAATTAAATCACATTGGTCCAACCTGAATTCACAAAAATAACATATATTTCTTAAAATAATATTAACATAGGTTTGAACAGCTATCCAACCCAGCTAGTGAGATGCCTGATGTTGCATTTCAGCAGCAAGCTTTGAAATTCGTGGCCGAGCGTTTGTTAGAGCCAGTCTCATGTCATCTCCAACATCCAATCTGTTCCTATTCTTTGTTTTTTATATTGACAAGAGTGGAAAATCCTGCCTCACACAAGTAGGTAAAAGCAAATGGAACAAGGACACGTAAAGCTATCATGCTGACTTTGGAGTATGACTGATACATAGCGCACCAGAACTGAGTCACGGATTTTACCTTGAAGAGATCACGAGTTGAAGAGTCGTTCCTTAGATCCAGAAATTCATCTGGGATGCTGGATACATCAAGTTCAGTACAAAATGGGTTCCTTACCAGGGCCTCCTGTTCCTGTGATAGCTCAGGGAAGTAACGCTCGACTTCCTTTTCTAGAGACTGAAGATGTTCGGTAATCTCATCCTTGAGGAACTGATCCAGTTGGATCTGAGACTCATCCGTCACTCCACAAAGTTTTTCAAACATAGCGACGTTTCCAAGATTGGTTTTCCGACGCCAGTTCTGCAGTTTGGAAACAAAGGCCCGAAGACTATCTTGAAAAAGGAGAACATGTGTTTCCCTTCCTTGAAGCTTCAAATTGAGCTTGTTCAGCTGGTCAAAAATGTCGGCTAGGTACGCAACCCTTTTATTCCATTCTTCATCTTCGAAGTGAGCTACAAGATCTTTCCTTTCTTGAGTCACCAGGAATAGCTTTATTTCATCTTTCATTTCAAAGACACGATTAATAACGTTTCCTTTCGACAACCAACGTACTGCTGTGTAGAAGAGAAGGACTTCGTGGTCAGCATTCATGTCTTTGCATAGTTCTTTGAATAGGCGAGTGTTGAGTGCTTGAGTCTTCACATAATTTACAATATTGATTACAGATTCAAGCACTTCCTGCAGAGAGGCAGGGAGAGTCTTACTGGCGAGAGCATATCGGTGAATCATGCAGTGGATGCCCTTTGCTTGAGGTGCTAGCTTCTTCACTCTCGACTGGAATCCTGATTTTGATCCCAGCATAGCCTGATCCGTAAAAACCCCACACACGTTTTCCCGTTGAAGATCTTCGTCTTGAAAAAAAGTTGAAACTTTTTCCATGACATCATCAGCTTTTGTTGTGGTTTCAAGTGCACTGCAGAATAAGAATTCGTCTTTGATGTCACCTGAATTAATGTATCTCACGAAGACAAGCAACTGAGAACATGAACTTACATCTGTTGACTCGTCGAGCTGAAAGGAGAACAAAGGGGAACCCTTGATTTCAGTCAAAACCTGTTCCTTCACATCCATAGACATTTTAGAAATGAGCCTCTGTATAGTATTATTTGACAAGGATACTTGCTGCATCTTCTTTGCACTGGCTTCTCCAAGAATAAGATTTACTGCTTTCATCATGCAGGGTTTAAGAAGTGTTTCTCCAATCGTGTGAGGCTTTTTTTGTTTAGCAATTTCGAATGCAATCTCATATGAAGCTTCCACTACGGCTGCACTCTGCTGCTGAAACGACCCACTTCTATCGATTCTTTGGCTTTTAAGACACCGTTCATGCCGTTTGAAGAAATCCAAACCCTTCTTTGCGTGTTCTGGATGTTTCAAAACACACTGTGGTTTCTCGATGCCGTCGTTGGCGAGCACAGTGGTGAAGCCAATGTTGAGGTAGCATTCTGTGTATCTGCGCCGTTTAGTCATGGACACAACTCACCTCTACTGCTTACTTATCTCCTTGTTAAAATAAAATAAAAATGTTGAATAATGAACGCTTTGGCAACTGTAGATCTTACACTGACTACTTGTGGGGGGTGCAGGTAGAGTAATGATGTGGTAAGTATTGGGAGGGAAGGGAGCGTGGCCAGTCGCGCGATTCGTCATCCACCAATCAGCAACGGACATGTGACTCACGTGTCGACAGCGAGCACACACACACTTAATCACAGCTAAACAGACACACAAGTATATGTACATGCGCGTGCACTCACATACTCGCTATTCACTAGTACACACATACATACAGTTGCAGACAGATTCACAATCACACAGGCACGCATACATACACCCATAATATCACCTAATGACATTGAACTAACGTAGCACACGTTTTGCTTTGCACCGAAACAAAAAAAAAAAATGTAAGAGCATGAAAATGTAATTGATGAAATAAAATTAATGTTACCCAAGCTACTTCTAACAAGGCTACGCGACTCCCCTGCCAAGGCTTTGCGACCCCCTGCCAAGGCTGGGAAACCCTGCACTAATATCTATTATTACACGAATAAAATAACACGGATTTGGAATTAAAAATTACAATATGTTTCGAAAACTCTATAGTTTTGTCAAAAATGGCCTTTTTTGTTAACTGCAGCATTTAAATTAGGTGTAACATTTTTATTCTTTTATGATTGTCCTACAGTACATTTTACCTCTATTTTGATATTACAATAATTTATCTGTCTATCTATTTACGTACGTATTGCATAAATGCTTCATGTAGACTGTAAATTAAACTGGAGATTTTCCTTTGGACAAACACCACCAGAGATTAAAAGGTAAAACAAATAACCTCAAGGTTTATAACATTGAAAATTGGATTACGATACAAGTTGTAGGTATAGTATAGATAGCTCATTGTATACCTTTGGGCTTAATTAGAAACAAAAATATTTTGGAAAAATGTGTTATGTGTTTAAATGTCCTCCATTTAAATATTTAGAATGCTCAATTTTCCAAATATTAACTGTAGACTGAAAAACAATAACTCTCACTGAAAGGCACACTGCATCCCCCTGTTATATTCAGAGAGAGAAAAGAAAAATATTGTGAAAAAAACTTATTTCTTATAAACTTTCCTGTTATGGCTAAGTGGTAATCTGAGGGTCGCACGTTCGAATCCCTGTTACATCAAACATGCTCGCCGTTTCAGCGGTGGGGGCGTTATAATGTGATGTGCAATCTCGCTCTTCATTGGTAAAGAAGTAGCTCAACATTTGGCGGTGAGTGGCGATGACAAACTACCAGCTTCCTAGTTTTATACTCCTAAATTAAGCACGACTATCGCTGATAGCCCTCGTATACTTTTGCACGTAATTCAAAATAAGCAAACTTACAAAGTTATAACTGTCTACGAATAGAAACATATCATTGTTACAGATATTTTTCTCCTCACATTTTTTTTCTACATTGCGGTTCTGAATCTGAGGTTCGTGAAAAATAGCATTTCAGATCCGTCGTTTTTATCTCTTGAAAGTCGTCGCTTTATGAATTTGACTGGATAACGACAGAAAAAAAAAAAAAGATTTTATGAAATTCTAGAGAAATGTAAGCAAACAAAACAAAAAGTTATTTGAAATTGAGATATTTTTGTAATATATTTAGTTTCAACAAAATAAAGAGAGAGAGTTATATGAGTAAAGTAAAGGGAATAGAGTTGCAGCTCCTACCACGAATTGTAATTTATGGAACTTATGATCACGTACTGTTGATAAAACAGACTACTTATGGAAGTTATAATCACGTACTGTTGATAAAGCAGACTACTTACTATGAATGAAAATTCAAGACTCAACAGAAATTACAAGATTGTTTCCCCTTTTTACACTATTATTAATTATAGATTTCCTGATGGTGGAATATATGTAATTCCGAAACATTTTTATAACGATATCGTAGTTAATATCCAATTTTAGTGTTATCTAGTAGTGGATACCTAAATTAGAATAAAATCACTGGATATTGCACATCATGGAATTACAGTTCAACTGAGTGTGTTTTAACTTCTACATATTACAAAATTATTACATTTAATTGTGGTCAAATATTTCAGGCTGTTTCTTCTAAACAATATTTTCAGCGTTTATGTATCTGAAGTAATTTACCTAAATTTTAAGGAAACAAATTATAAGAAGTTCCTCGTTTTGTTTCACACGGAGAAATATCTAATAGCGATATCGCATTAAAAAAGACTTATTATTTAACTTTCTTTCTAAACACTATATTACAACAGTCTGTTTATTACGAAAGAAAGTTAAATAATACGTCTTTTGTTTTATATTATATAAGATGTTCTACACTGTATAGAAAGTAACAGGCTTGTGTAATAATGATATAATAAATCTGATAAGAATATACGCAATACACCGATAAACCAAGTGAAATTAGAATAAAAATGTAGTGTAAACGAATATTTTCTACCCATAATAATGAAGGAGTTATTTAATTTTTACATGATACTAACAGTTTTATACGCTGGGACGTATTCTACCACTTGTTTTTAAAGTTATAAACAAATAATAAGATTCGAATTGTATTTATCAGGCCACCCCATAAGTAACGTCCGAAAATTTAATACTGAAAGTGCATCATCATTTATGTCTTTGTACAAGACTTTAATGACTAAAATACGACGGCCCGGCATGGCCAGGTGGGTTAAGGTGGTTTTTTTTTTTAATTTCACGCAAAGCAACTCGAGCAATCTGTGCTAGCCGTCCCTAATTTAGCATTAATTAATTTAATATTCCAACTCTTGGAATGCTCTTTTACCAACGAATAATATAATACGACGGGCCGGCATGGCCAGGTGGTTTAAGGCATGCGACTCGTATCTGAGGGTCGCGGGTTCGCATCCCCGTCGCACTAAACATGCTCGTTTTTTCAGCCGTGGAGGCGTTATAATATGACTGTCAATTACATTATTCGTTGGTAAAAGAGTATTCCAAGAGTTGGAATATTAAATTAATTAATGCTAAATTAGGGACGGCACAGATTGCTCGAGTTGCTTTGCGTGAAATTAAAAAAAACAAAGAATGAAATATGTAATTGGGCATGTATAAAAATGTTCAAACAAATAAAAGAAACTAACGAAAGTCCACTTTTTCAGGTCATTAATCACATAAACTCTCATGAAGATGTATCTGAGAAGCATATTAGACATATAATGCTTTATAAGTTTAAAAAAGGCAATAGTGCACCAGATACACGAAACATTCAAGGTGTTCATGGTGCGGTGGTTTCAGATCAGGTGACTACAGCTTAAGTGATGCACCACGTTCTAGTCGTTTTGTTGAGTTTAATGGTATCTTGCTGCTGGTTACACTTGATGAAGATTGTGCTGTTACAGTTGAAGAACTAGCACAAAAGCTAAATTCAACCCATTCAACAGTTCACCGTCATCTGCAATAGCTTGGAAAGGTGTCAAAACTTGGAAAATGGGTTCCCCATGATTTGACAGAAGCCAACTTTAGAACAACTCATCTTTTTGTGGATAGGTTAGTGACTGGAGATGAAAAAAAAAAATTTATAAAAATGTTAAGCGCCGCATTCAATGGCATAAAATGGACTTCCATCTTAGGAAAATCTTGTTAAGCGTTTGGTTGGATATTGTTGGTGTGATCTACTTTCAGTTGCTAAACCCCACAAATTTTATAGAAGTGGCATTCAGAAACTGAAAATTCAATCGCTGGCAAGAAGTATTTAATAATAATGAAACATACATTATTGATAAAAGTGTTTGAAATCCTTTCTCTTTTATCTGAAACTAAAATCGGACATTACTTAAGGGATGACCTGATATAATGTCTAAAAGCAAACAAAAAAGGAAAAAAAACAACAGTATCGAAGGGTAAAAAATTAATTTTCTATTTTACCACCAGAGAGTACGTTAATAATGTGTGTAACTACATTTGTTTTATTGATGGGTGGGTTTAAGTTGTTATTATAAGGAAAAGGTTTAGAGTGTGGTTTGAACTGTGTTGGCAAATCATATTTTGGTTTATGCAGCTTAAGTAGGAATATTTAAATATGTCTAAATACAGTGTTCTTGTGTGTTTTAGTAATTAATCTGATTTATAATGTTAAGGTATGTGTTTTGCTTTCAAACTTACCAACTGATAAGTTTGACAGATAGCGGAGTAGGCCTAGCTCGATATTTAGACAAATGTCGAGTATTATTATTATATATAATTAATTGATGGTAGTTATAAACACACAAAAAGTAATTATCTCCTTTGTGCTGCTAAACCTGTGAATAAAACACGTGAAAAAGCAAATAAAATATGACTGTTAATTTATTATGATGTTTTCGGACTGGAATGATGAAAGTATGGTCTGTTTTGTTTGTTTTAATCTACAATTAGTACATGTTTGTTGTACTGTGAGTGTTCTGTACTCATACAAATTAGTAACGTTAACACAACTTGAACTTTTATAGTGTAATTTCAACTGTATTGTATTTCACTGTATTTTGGAAGCTAAATATTAACAATAACATAGTTTAGCTCATTATATGCTGTGAAAGGCATTGCTTTCAACATCATAACAAGTTCTTTAATATAAATATATTTCCATTGTAATAACTGGACCTGATAAGTATAACAGTTTATTTATTTAAATTTTAAAACATTCTTTGTTACTGTTTTATTGTATGTTGTTTGTGTAAACTGTAATTGCTAAGCTTATAGGTGTGCTTTTTAATTGACATTAGGTTCAGAAAGAATAATTTATAATATTTTTGTTTATTTCACAAAGAAGTAATAGTGCTACATGAGTTATTTATTTAATAAACTACCTCTGAATTATGATTTATTCACTTAGATGTAACATGAATACTTATTATTAAATCTCTTTCTTTTTTAATGTTTAAGAAATACATATCTTCTCATTAATACAATTTTTACAACTTGGAGTATTATTGTGGATTTTTGTAGGAACTGAAGAGGAAAGTCATCATTTAGAAGACTGGTGTCTTGTATTTGTATTGTGTTTTTGATGATGAATGAAATGGAGGGACCTATGCGACCACCTAGAGGATCAAAGCCCCCTAGAGAGAGTGTAAGCAAATATTTACAGTGAAATAACTAGATGTATGTTATTAAAATGTATTGTAACATTGATATCTAACAGTATGTGAAAAAATTAATATTATGATAGAAATTTATTGAATGGTTTACTTTAAACCTTTGTACACAACAAAGGTGTTTTGAATTTGAAATTCTTTCTCAGAGACATATTTCATAACAATGATCAGGTGAGAACAATCTTGATCAACAACATTGCTAGAAGAAAACACATTGGTACAAATATTTAAACACTGTCAACATTTTAGTAGATATTGTAAATTTGAGTTGTGATGTTGGTTAATCATGGCAATGGATGTTAGAGTGTTAGGGGTGATTTGTAACATTATGTCCATGTTGTAAGCCCATGGTGTGTAAATTGTGGGGGTATACAAGTATGAATATAGGAGCAAATAAATTATATCAGAAAGCACAAATTTAATAATAAAAAAAGTTTTAAAATTATTGTACAAATATTACTAAATGTTATTAAGTTGTGTAGTATAATTAACATGGGAAAATGACACATACAGTACATAATACAAAATGGAAGTGCACAACAAAATGCATATTTAGAAAAGAGGACACTGTAACAAAGTTTGGAAACCACTAATGTAAATAACTGTTAAAGGTTTTATATTTACAGTGGTTCTTGTGAGAATCAGTTTACGAAGAAAAAATCCAATGTTTTATGTTTTAATACATTTATTGTAATTTAATCTCACTGTCATAAAATGACATTTAATAATATTAGGATTATAATTGTTTGGAAAAATAATTAAGGAAAAAATTGAATGTTTGTATATATTTTCCATGTTTGGAAATTATTAGAAATTTAAAGTTAATTAAAATGACTTTTCTTAGAGGTTAATCGCAACATCAGGGATAATATATATACTAGAAGGAATTTTTTTATAAACAAATACATTTACAAAAAAACCTTCTCTTGACTAAAATATTGGTTGAAGATCTCAAAGTGTCTACTTGATTCAGATGCTGGATGGGCAAATTTGAGAATTATTTAATATAAATGACATTGTACAAAGATTTCAGGAAATGATGTCCTTGGTAAAAACCAGTTTGTTTTCAATGAAATTTTTCTTGAAAATTTAAAGATGTGGTTGATACTGAAATAAACATTTTATAACATGTATTATTATCAATGAATTAGAAATGTATCATTAGACATACAGCTCTAGTAAGTAACATTTTTAGCCTGTTCTGTCCAGTTATTGACATTGATTTGTATGGATTTCACAATTGCAAGTTTCTTGAGAATTAAAGAAACTTAAGGTATCTGAATTATTCATTTTAATGGACTCAAAACAGACTTGGTTCAAACCTTATGGAGCTCTGGAGAATAATTCATTATAACATTAGTAATGGTTTTCAGTAACTCATTCTTAAATTGCTAGTGTTTGTGAACAAGTTTGAAGATTACAGCACAGGTGCACTTTATTCATTTCAACTTTATATTTGTCTAGTTAAAAAATAGTGTTTAAATTATGTAGTGGACATACCATGATATTAATTATGTGGTGGACATCCCATGATATTATATGCAAAAAACGGCTCGTTTGGGTTGAGAAAATATTTTACATAGAAGAGCGAACAACGTTTCAACCTTCTTCGGTCATCGTCAGGTTCACAAAAAAAGAGGTAACTGACCGGAAGCTGACCACATGTTTGAAAGGGGTTGTGCAACTGAGTGTCGGAATGTAGAGGGCAGTGTTAGATGTTTGAATATATAATTTTATTTATTTTATTATATTAATACAGGTATAAAATAGAAAACACTCAAATACTAAATAAAAAAACAAACATAAACAAATGCAAAATTAAAGAAGCCTTACTTATACAACAACTTAAACCCAAAATAAACCAATATAAGGGAATGCCTTTATACCTATATTAAAAATAATAAAATAAATTTATAAAATTATATATTCAAACATCTAACACCGCCCTCTACGTTCCAACATTCAGTTGCACAACCCCTTTCAAACATGTGGTCAGCTTCCGGTCAGTTACCTCTTTCTTTGTGAATCTGACGATGACCGAAGAAGGTCGAAACGTTGTTCGCTCTTCTATGTAAAATAGTTTCTCAACCCAAACGAGCCGTTTTTGCATATATTTCTCTACAAGTGGGTTTTCTCAATATCACTGATCTCATGATATTGTTTTTAACTTAGTGTCTTTATTTTGGGAAAACAAAGTTGAATAATTTGTGAAACACTACTCACAATGAACATAGACCAGATTGAGATTAGGTCTGAAGTAGGTTATCAGTCTGTTATTTTATCAGTTAATAACGTTTTATTAAAAATAAACTATCTATACACACCTGAAGTACAGTAATTGATAGTAATAAATATATTAATAAAAAATGTTTAAAATTAAAACCTGAAAAATTATTCATTGTCATTAAATTGTAGTTCCAATCTTATTTCACACGTCTTAACAGGTTTTGAAGATTTAAGTTTATTCTAGACACTAAGTCAGTTGTGGAAAATATATTTTAAATGTAATTATGGGGAGGAAAAAAAATCTGGAAATGCTAACCAGTTTAATGAAACTATAAAGTTTAAATATGTAAGTGTAAAGATTGATAAAAAATGTCAATAACTTTATTTTAGACTGGTCTATTTTAGTAAAAAATATAACTTTAAAAATGCTAACTCATGTAATAAAAGATTTACATTTGTTTACAGTTAAAGGCTATTCATAAAAAGAAATGATGATAAATCTCTATTTTAGACTGGTCTTCTGATGTCAGTCATACGAGCTCTTTCTGCCAGGTATGTTTTTCAGTTATTCTCTTCAAACAACAGTGAACTAAAATTTAACTTTAATATTGGTAAGGGGATAAAGCTTATGGAATATCTCCATCTGGTCTAATACTAGGTTAATCTTTATTCTAAAATAAATGTTTTGTTTGTGCCAGATTTTCCACATTAAATGAGGTTTAATTGTGTGCCATTTGAAGAGCATTTAAGGTTATAACATTAAGTTTCAAAAATAAAAGTAACCTGTGAAAGTTAGGCCTGATGAAGTAAGAGGTTTAGTTTTTTGATCTCCAGGATAACTTGTATGGTAAAATCTGACAAAAGAATAGTTTCAGTGTGTGTATCACACAGAAGAGATAAATTGTTTCTTCTCGCATATAATTTGTTTATGTTGTACTTCTACTACAAGTTTCGTTAGATTGTCTGTAAACTTGTGATTTCAGAAAATAAAACAGGTATGTTTCTTCTGTTTATAGTCAAAATAATGCTGACAGAGATCGAGAAAAAGCAAAATTAGAAAAGGAATTCAAACGAAGTGATCAACGACTTGATGATTTAGTTGCAGGTTTGTAGAAAATGGTAATTGAACAAGAACTGATTTAGTTTGAGGTTTATAGAAAATGGTAATTGAACAAGAACTGATTTAGTATGAGGTTTGTAGAAAATGGTAATTGAACAAGAACTGATTTAGTTTGAGGTTTGTAGAAAATGGTAATTGAACAAGAACTGATTTAGTTTGAGGTTTATAGAAAATGGTAATTGAACAAGAACTGATTTAGTTTGAGGTTTGTAGAAAATGGTAATTGAACAAGAACTGATTTAGTTTGAGGTTTGTAGAAAATGGTAATTGAACAAGAACTGATTTAGTTTGAGGTTTGTTGAAAATGGTAATTGAACAAGAACTGATTTAGTTTGAGGTTTGTTGAAAATGGTAATTGAACAAGAACTGATTTAGTATGAGGTTTGTAGTAAAAGGCTTGATTTTAAACTAGGCCAGCTCTGACATCTATCTATCTAGTTTTATATACTTTTTTTTTTCATAGCTCATCATGAAGACCTTACTTTGACGATGCAAGTGTTCAGTAGGATTTCAAATAGGGTAAATGGTAAGACAATAACCTACTTTTTAAGTTGGTTTTAAATAAATTTATGGCTTATAAGACATAAAATATCTTTATTTGCAGACCAGGTGGCATAACAATATGGTATCACCAAAGGTAATTATAATTTCTGACCTTAAAGTTTTTATATTTCATTTGCATAACCTCCGAGACATCCAAAATAAGTAACAAAACTTTTTTTAATAAAGCCATACTTTATTTGTTATTTCGTCCACCCTAAAACTTGTTAGAGTTAGGAGTTGAAAAATAGGTAATCAAATTGAAATAATATTTTTTCTAGAATATATAAGTGTTTAGTACAGTGTTCCTCAAACCATGGTACTTACAAAAAAAAAGTTGGTGGTGGTCACTGCTAACCAGTTCCTTTCATCTTGTTGGTTTTTCAATAAAATGATGTTAATAGAATCATAATGTTGGTGGTAGGTGCTGTTTCACAGATGTTGTTCTTTCTTTATTTCAAAGAGAAGGAAACTTTCAGCAGGTACTTGTCAAATACAAATTGGCAGTTTAAAATTAGTGCTTTGCATGTTGTGTAACATGTTACACTCCTGTCCTTGACAGGTTGTTGAAACTTGCTATATTATGAAATAGTGCAAATACTTCTATTCTGTTGTGTAACATATTACACTTTTTTATTTCACAGGTTGTTGACCCTTCTTACACAGTGAAGGTTTATGTTGTTAATAAAAACATACTTTTCCAGTTGTGTAGCATGTTACACTCCTGTGTTTCACAGGTTGTCGAAACTTGCTACAGTGTGACTTAGTACAAACGTTACCTATTCTGTTGTGTGACATGTTACACTCCTGTGTTTTATAGGTTATTGAACCTTCTTAGTAAAAAAACATGTCTATCCAGTTGTGTAAGATGTTACACTCCTGTGCTATTAATTATGATTTGAAAATTAAATGACTGTTAGGAAACAATTTTTGGACAAACTTTTCAGTTGTAAATAACCTTATTCTTCATCCATTAATCCAAATAACTTTATTTAGATAGCTGATCAAAATTATGAAATTAATTCCCATGAATGTTATATGTGATATTTTGTAATTTCCTTCTATTCACAGTGTCTAGAGAACAAATTCAGAGTATAAAGGAGAAGCTCAAAAACTGTAAGATGTTACTTCACTGTAAAAGAGAAGAACTGAAGAAGTTGTGGCTGGAAGCAGTAGAGCAGAAACAAGTGTTGTCACTGCTACAGGAAATGTGTGTTTATCTGATTATTGTAGCACTTTTAAGGTCTAGGAAATCCAATAATGAATGCTTTTTAATCTACTGTTATGAATTCTAATGTAGTAACTCACCAAGTTTGTGTTTTTCACAAGTGTTTCTTGTCTCTTAACAACTTATTAGCCCAGTGTTTACCTGTGTCACATTTTGAAAATGTTTTCCGTTTATTACCTGCCCTCATTAATTGCTTCTAACCACTTTATGTGCCAGTTTTAGTTCCTGTTATCTGCTTTGACAGTTGTAGAAAAATAAAATGTGTGGGTAATTAATAATATTGTGTTATACTTTGAAGGTAGTTCTCTGTATCTTTTTGTAGACTTATACATATAAATTGTACATTCTGTGTGGTAAATATAATTCAGTCTTTACTTCTCTGGCTAACTACCACATAAATACTGATGTTCCTGTTTCAAATTATTCAATAACAAATGTTATTGTATCCATATTTTGAGTTTTGTTATAAATAATGTCTTAAAATGCCTGAAATTAGCTGAACAGTAAATCTGCAGGCTTCTCATGCTTAAAACTGGGTTTTGATACCCATGGTGGGTTTTGCAAGTACTAAACATTGTGTAGCTCCAAGTTTAACAACAATTAAACATCCAAACCAGTTGTTTTGAAACAGATTACTTTTATAATTGATGGGTTAGACAGAAATGGGGTTTTCTAAAACAAATTAAGTTACTTCCTTGAGTAAGCTCTAAAAATGTGTTTATATTATGGTTGTTTCTTGCAGTGAGAGGCTTCTTGAAGTTCCCGACACTGTGGAGAAATACCTTGCCAAGAAACATTATCTTCATGCTACACAGCTTCTAGTTTCTTCAGGTGTGTGAAATATGATAGAAATGTATTTAAGCAGTGAATCAAGACTGTCTTATTTAACAACTGTTTATATTAAGTTAAGCAATGGATCAAGACTGTTTTATTTAACAACTGTTTATGTTCATTTGAGCAGTCTTCGTTGCATGCGTTAAAACTTTTACAAAAGGGTAGTGGTGAACATTATCCACAGCAAGAAAGCAATGAACCATAATGCGTAATTATTTTGCCTCTTGTTATTGTTTTGATTATATGGTTCAGTTCCTGGTCCTTATATAAACAGGCAAGTTTCTGTTCTATTAACTTGAATTTGTAAAATGTTAAAAAAAATGGTATGTTATGTTGTGTTCTTTTTTTTCAGTTTTCCTGTTGGAAGGAAGCCTAGAAGGAGTAGATGCCTTAAAGGAAGTTAAGTCGGAGTTGCTGTCGAAGAAAGAGGTATGAAACTAAATGTATCTCTTGCTCATTATACCTTATTTCTTTTATCACTGCTATAATTTAATTTACAACATATAATCTTTGATTTATGAAAAAGTGTTTGTAACTGTTAAATCATCAAAATTATGGTTGACCCAAACGTTGTTTGTATTTGTTTGGTTTTTTTCATTTAATATTTGGATCTTTTATACTGTGTATCATTGTCACAATAAACTGTTTTCTCTGTCTGTAATAATACAGTTTCTGTGTATACATTTTAGCAAATGCATGAAATTTTATTGGAAGACCTTCACAAGCATCTTTATCAAAGGTCAACAGTTGAAGTTCTACGACGATTTAAAAGACAAGGTTCAGAAAGAAGTCGTCATGCAGATGGTATTGTAGGCACTCCCAGCAAGAGAACAGGGCTGTATACTGAGTTACTTTCTCCTGGTATGAATAGTCACATCAAGTACAGTGGGTTATTTACTTTTTGAACCATTGTAATATAATTCAATGTTATGTATAATAATGGATACATCATGTTTTACTAAAGTCTAAAGTAGAGATATTCATAATACATAATTAAATTTGAATAAATCCCAAACACTTAATTTTACATTATATATAGTGTGGGTTTGTCATATGACATGCAATAAAATCTTAAAGAAATAATGCCATAGGAGTGTTTTGAGACACTTCATTAAGTGCCATGGCCAAGTGTTTAAGATACTTTCTTTGCAACTTTCTGGTTGAAAGATTTAAATGTGTCACTATTTATTGGTAAAGGAGAGCTGCATTACATCTAGTCTATCTCATCAAAATTAGTTATAACTAGTGCAGTATGCTCTTGATTAGCTTTGCTCAATGTTTAACAAAAATTTAACCCTTTCTGAGTCTTTATGGTGCACAATTGAGTTGAACTGATATTTGGCATAATGTCTTTACAGATACCTAGTATTAGAAACCTACATAAGTACGTAAAGTACTGATTAAATGCTGTGGTATTATAAACTCTCTCTGTCTCTTTATTTTATGAATCAATTTGATTTTAAGTCATTTCTTAATTCCTAGGTAGCCTAGCAAGTCCAGGTTGTTAGGGTGCTTGACTCACAATGTGAGAGTCATAGGTTTGAATCCCTGTCCCTTCAGATGTACTTGCCCTTTCATCAATGGTAGCATTATAGTGTGATGGTCAATTCCACTATTCATTGGTAAAAGATTATCCAAGAGTTTACGGTGCATGGCAATGACCAGATGCCTTCCCTCTAGTTTTTCACTGCTAAATTATGGTTGATTAGTACAGATAGCCCTCCTGTAGTTTTGTGGGAAATTCAAACCCAACCAATTCATATTCTCTTAAAGGACTACTATTAATGTTTTTGATGACTTTATAAAAATTGGTGTAATTCTGTCTAGGAAACATATCTTCAGAGGGGCCTGTGATGGAAGATGTCATGGCTGCTGATCCAGAGGGGAACAGTCCACATTTCATTGCCATCTTAGTTGAGTGTTTGTCTCTGTTGAATAAAGTACCTGAGGCTGTTGAGGTGAGATTTGTTATCTCTTCACAGTTTATGTATAAAAATCCTAAAAATTAAATCGTTTTGGATGCTCTCTTGTAGATAAGAAAGTACATAGAGTAAACCAAAAGCTTTGTGTTTTGTTGGATAATAAAATTTGTTACATGTTCATAGACAATAATTGTGAATTAACTGTTATCATAACTGTTAAACACATTTTAAGTTCTGAGAGCACAACTGCTTTTGAAATTTTAAAATGTAAGTTAAGATAATAATTCTAATTTTGTTTCAACAGTTTTATTTTAAAATTTATATCTTATCTTGTTAAATTTATGTGGTGTAAATTGCACAGAAAACAAGAAAAATATTTTGGCTTCAACACTTTTGCTATGGACATCTTTATCTGTGAGTTTTAGTGAGATACATTCAAAACATAATTATACTTACTTATTGTATACGAATAATCTTGGCATAAAAACTTAGCCAGTAATCCAAATTCTAATATTATGTAAATTTTAAATTTTATGAGGCAATAATTAAAAAGAAGTACTGAATTTCTTTTAGTATGAGAATTCTAAGAATTGCTTTTTTCTTATCCCTTTTTCTCTAATTTATTTCCTACCATTCAGAGAAGTGTGACATTTAAATAAATTACTCATAATGTTACCATTGCTAAGGTCAAGTATAATTTTTGTGGTCTTCAATCTTATTTGGTTCCAGAGCCATAAAATAAAAAAAAATGCAGACATCTCTTGCCACACCCATCTGTTAAATCCTCTTTTATGAGTTGCCAATAGTTCTGTATGGTGTTTAACAGTATATTATTTATAACCAATGGAAAGCCAAAGTTTTAGTCTATCAAAAGACTTATTACAGTACATTGTTTTCTGTAGAGAGAATTGCCTTTTTTTTTTTCTAGTACAAACTTTGTTCCCACAGGAAATACATTGATGAGTTTAGCTGAATTTTTAATGGTCTTTTTTCTTATAGTAAAAAAGCCAGGAAAAACTGTGATAGTTATGGGATGTTGTCTGCTTTTTGCATGTTATTATTCTGTGTTATTTAGTGCATTATTTAATTAAATAATTTAGTGCAGTACTACCATTAGTATAAAAGTATTGTTTCACTGATTGACAGTCTACAGGATTAAAAATAATTTTAAAAAATGGAGTTTCTTGTAAGTACTTTAGAAATTCACGTGTACTCTTTATTTAGTATTTTTAAGTTTCGTGAACCATGCTTTTGAGTAACTTGTGAATAGCTTGTGTTATGTGATTCAATACTTTAATGTGAGCTACAGGTTTGCTAAGTACAATTTATGTGGCAAGAATATTAATTTGACACTTCAAAGGGCATTAAAACAAAATCTTAAATAGCAGTACGTTGTTATGAGTTTAAAGATTCTTAGGATAAACAAATACGGTTTCATAGTACAATTTGAAGTCTTTCTAGAAAGAAAAGGGTAATTCACATTTATTTCAAATTTTGTTTTGGTGGTTACAAGCTTGGTCAAATCAACCAACCTTGTATAGAATTAGGATAGAGAAAATAACAGATAAAATATGAAGATTTACTAAAATGTGACATCTTAAATTTACTTAGAAGGTTTTTAGAGAATACTTGGATGAAGAAATGTATTCTAAATCATAAGATGAAAACCACTTTGTAATTAGAACACTCCAAAGTTTTATATTCGTGGAGAAATGTTTAGGGAAAATACTACATTGAAAATCAGATTTTTTGTCTCTAATTGACTTAATCATTACTTATCGATTGTGAAGATACAGAAAACTTATCAGAAGTTACAGTATAGAAACCATAAAAGGCACTTTGGGTTTTTGAATTCAGCTGATTCAACCAAAGTACACAGAGAGAAAGTTAATTCCTGTAGAGCTCCAAAAAGTTTTGTTTGTAAAGAATTCTTTTTTTTTTAAATGTTCTGTCAGTTCTGAAGTATAGTTTTATATTTGCTATCAAGAACAAGTACAATTGTTGTAGAATACATACACTTTGATATCGACAGTATGTAAACTTATTGTACCATACATACACTTTATGATATCTACTATATGCAAACTTATTGTACCTTACATACACTTTATGATATCAACAGCACATAAACTTATTGTACCGTACATACACTTTGATATCAACAGCATGTAAACTTATTGTACTCTACATACACTTTATGATATCAACAGCACGTAAACTTATTGTACTCTACATACACTTTATGATATCAACAGCACGTAAACTTATTGTACCGTACATACACTTTATGATATCAACAGCATGTAAACTTATTGTACCGTACATACACTTTATGATATCAACAGCATGTAAACTTATTCTACCGTACATACACTTTATGATATTGAGAACATATACAATGATTCTAGTATATGCAGGTTTAAGATATCAAGAAGGTGATACAGTTGTTTGGCATGTGTATTTCTCAGGATATTAAGACTAGAAGTCAAAAGGAACTAATGGCCATTGCTCGAAGAACTGCTCAGCATGTACTGGACACTGCTCAGAACTTTACACAAGTTCCTTCTATGCTTGTGAGTTTCTCCTCAGGAACTCTATCCACCATTATTGATGATCCAGTTTTTACCCAACCACAACTCCTCATGGAAATGTTGGAGCTGCTTTTCGAACAATTCCGCTGTGTAGCCAGGGCTCACAAGATTGTGTTGGACCACTTACGAAGAATTGCTGTAAGAAAAGAATGTCTAACATAGATTTTATGTTGCAGATAGCAGGAACAATATTATTTTGAAACAAAACAAAATTAGCAATGGATAATCAAGAAACAAATTATCTATTTATTCTTTTGTACTCTAAATTAAAATTTTTTGCCATAATTAATTTTTCAAGAAAGATCCATAACTTCTTGAAAAATTAATTATGGCAAAAAATTACAGAACTTTTACAGAACTTAAAAGTGACAAAACATTATATATATTTCTATGTAACATCTTTCCCCGAGTATGTTTAAAACAGTTAGATATAATATGGTAAAGGATGAAAAACTCTTGTGTTTTAGAACACTGGATTTCTATTAAACTTGAGACGTCAAAATGTGTGATAACAAAACATTTGTTTCATCACAATATTGTGTTGTCTAACAGTGTTATAAGCAAGTTTTATGGTTCTACAGAGTATAAACCTCACAAGTGGCAGTTTTTGCTTCTTGAACAATGTTTGTAATTACAAAAGAAAGTGTTGTACGTGGTCAAAGTATAATTAATTGTATTACGACTGTTTATTTCATCCTGAGGATAAAATTGTAGCATTCAACTGATGAATATTTAGAAAATGATATTGTAGGTATTCTTTTATACGTTAAAAAGAAAGAAACCACAAGAGTGAAAATTTTAGTCAATAATAGTTTTATTTAATTTTATACATTTTGATGTATAAATAAATTGAATATTTGACTTTTTGTGCATTGAAAACAATTATTACTTTTTGTTATTTTTTTCTCAACTTAATGTGCCACTCATAATAGGAACTTCATAATAGTTTTGAGAAAGATAGCATTAATTTGTCCTTCTGACTACAGTTAAAATGCAAAAGGTTTTGATAAAGTTTAACCAATTGACATTTCTCGACCCATGTGATTTAAGTTATTTCCACACTACACTGAACTCTATACAGTCAATTGCTGCTATCAAATAGGGTTGCTGAAATAACTTTGAAGAAAAGCTGAATATGTTTATATATTACTGCTGGTTTTACTGTGAACTGGTTTGTGTAAACAATAAAGGAGGAAGATCCATTTTGCTTGAAACTGTAATAAAGTAAATAGCTTAGTAACAGTTCCAACATTTGTTTGAAATTTTTATTTTAATATTTTCTGGAAGGTTTTAGTCAAACTTGTTATAACAAAGGTTCACTGATCTTTTCTCTCAGTTGTGTTTCATTGTTTCAAAGAACCTTTAGTTAATTTAGTTTCTTGTCAGAAACATTGATGTAGACAATTATTAAAGAAAAGCAAAGTTTTCTTCTAAGAAATAAAATTTTGTTATATTTCAAAGTTAATTTAATATTTCCATCTAATTACAAAACAGAATGCAGAAAATATTCCTGGAGAGGTCATCTTGTATGAATTGGCAGATATCTGGTCAAAAATCCAGGCTGTGGTAAGTCTACTTGTTTCAGTTAGAATGGGTAATTGTAACTTTTAGTAAGTCCACTTGTTTCAGTTAAAATGGATAATATTCCTGGAGAGGTCATCTTGTATGAATTGGCAGATATCTGGTCAAAAATCCAGGCTGTGGTAAGTCTACTTGTTTCAGTTAAAATGGGTAATTGTAACTTTTAGTAAGTCCACTTGTTTCAGTTAAAATGGATAATTGTAACCTTTAGTAAGACCACTTGTTTCAGTTAAAACTAGCAATTTTAACTTTTGGTAAGTCCACTTGTTTCAGTTCAAACAGGTAATTTTAACCTTTGGTAAGTTCACTTGTTTCAGTTAAAACTAGTAATTTTAACCTTTGGTAAATCCAATTGTTTTAGTTAAAATAGGTAATTTGAACCTTTGGTTGGTCCAATTGTTTCAATTAAAATAGGTAATTTGAACCTTTGGTGTCCAATTTTTTCAGTTAAAATAGGTAATTTTAACTTTGGGAAGTCTACATTTTTGAAGTAAAACCAGTACATTTAACAATGCAAGTGTGCTTGTTTCTACATTCCAGTAAAACGTTTGTTTTGTAATTATTTTTGTAATGTAGTAAGTTTTAAAGATGAGAAGTCTGTATTAAAGTATATTCATGTTCAAAAAACTCTGTTTAAATCATAATATACAGGTAAGGGCATTGGGTTAGTTTGCACTGCTTATGAATATGATATTCAAAGTTTGTATTCACATTTTACTGTGAAAGTTTGTTTTTTACAATACATGAATTGTTTTAGCTTCTGTTAATTCATTTTGAATGTAGTTTCACTGGTAGCTTTGATTATGATTCTCTCTTCAGCTAGAACATTGTATTATTCATTCTAATATGTGTGTGTTATGATGTAGTTAATACAGCATTTTGACTGTAACATTGCTGTTTTATTATGTGTAGCTGGAAGTATTAGTTGGAGAGTACTTAGACATCCATAACACAACTTCAAGTCCACAAAACCCTCCTCCAGCCTTCACAGAAGCTACTGCTACTAGTGGCATTGCATCTTACTTTGCTAAACGTCGCAACGTCAAACCAAAAAAGGTAAAATGAAAACAAACAAATATGCTATTTGAATATTTCTAACAATTCTCTTACTGGTGTTTAATTTTAAGAAACTTTAAACTGTATTTTAAGGATCTTCTTGTTAGACAAAAGGAGATAAAAAGAATGTTTTGTTAAGCCACATATTAATATATATATATACTTTATTTTCACCTGACATTTGCTCAGCTGTATTCTGTGTAATGAAATCTCTCGGCCAGTACTGTTCCTCATTGGGAATGAATGGTTTTATACACACAAGAACTGTTTTTTTCAATCAACTTCTCTATTAATGATATTTTTAATCAGTATGGCACTACAATCTCACGATGTATTAAAGTTTACCACAAGGTAACGTACTGACAATAGCACACTGCTTCGATGAGGTTGTGTATTTTTCTGGAGGACAAATCTATATTAAAACTTTATGCGCTCTGAGTGGATTCTTGGTCATTAGAGCTCTTCTTCTGTCTCATTATGTGTACATTTCTGTACATTGGTTGAAATATTTGAAAGTTTTCAGAGTATGGTTTTATAAGTTTATTACGTTAACAACAAATGTGACTGTTTGCCAAGAGAGTATTAATGTTTTGTCCATTGTTTATTGCTCACTAATGATAGAACAATGTAAAAATTATAACATGTTAATCTAGTTAATAACCGTACCATATTTTAATATATTGCAAAATAATTTAAAGGTTGGAATCTTCCAGAAATACATTTTTCACTTGTGCTATAAAGAGAATAGGTTTGAATAATGAAGGTTGAATTGAGTATTATGCAGTTGATACAAACTTAACACTTTATACACTTTAACAATTACAGCTCATCATTGTAGTTTTTGGTTTGTTTGTACTTAATGCTTTACATTAATTGTTGTCTAACTTGACAACTCATGAACATTGTATTCTGTTTTTTTTCTCACAGTTTGCGTTGTTCCGGTTTGACCGTTCTTCGCATGCTATTAGCATGAACACTTATTTACAAGAACAAAATGAAGCAATCAAGGAGAAGGTGAGGATTTGTTTGGAGTTTTCCAAAAATGGAATATAACTTTAGTAGGTTCCAGTGATGTATTTATTGTGGAAGTTTTATTAAAACTTTGTTATAGTTGTTCAATCTATTCAGTATAACTTTAGTAGGTTCCAGAGATGTATTTATTGTGGAAGTAGGTTTATTAAAACTTTATATCAAACTTATTCAATCTATTCAGTATAACTTTAGTAGGTTCCAGTGATGTATTTATTATAGAAGTTTTATTAAAACTTTATGTTATAGTTGTTCAATCTATTCAGTATAACTTTAGTAGGTTCCAGTGATGTATTTATTGTAGAAGTTTTATTAAAACTTTATGTTATAGTTGTTCAATCTATTCAGTATAATGTTTCCAGATGTATTTATTGTGAAGTAGGTTTATTAAAACTTTATATTAAACTTATTCAATCTATTCAGTATAACTTTAGTAGGTTCCAGTGATGTATTTATTGTAGAAGTTTTATTAAAACTTTATGTTATAGTTGTTCAATCTATTCAGTATAATTTTTGTAGGTTCCAGAGATGTATTTATTGTGGAAGTAGGTTTATTAAAACTTTATATCAAACTTATTCAATCTATTCAGTATAACTTTAGTAGGTTTCAGTGATGTATTTATTGTGGAAGTAGGTTTATTAAAACTTTATATCAAACTTATTCAATCTATTCAGTATAACTTTAGTAGGTTCCAGAGATGTATTTATTGTAGTAGTTTTATTAAAACTTTATATCAAACTTGTTCAATCTATTCAGTATAACTTTAGTAGGTTCCAGTGATGTATTTATTGAAGATGTAGGTTTATTAAAACTTTATATTAAACTTATTCAATCTATTCAGTATAACTTTAGTAGGTTCCAGAGATGTATTTATTGTAGTAGTTTTATTAAAACTACATTAAACTTTTAAAATCCATTAAAAACATTCCTGATCATCAAGGAATGTTCGATACTTGTGTGTTGTCAGGCATGCTTTAAATGTGTGGTATTGTTAGGTGGGATTTCAACTTGTGTTATTGATGAAGCATAGACTTTGTGGTGTTATTATCAGTTGAAGTGATAATGTCAGATGGTGGAGAAAGTTTATAAAAGATTGGTCAACTCATCTGTGGTGATGGTTTGAACAGATATTTGCCAACTTAAAATATCTAATAAAAACGTTATTATTAAAAATGAACACTTGAAACCAGGTGATAAGTTTTATTAATAAATCAAAATTGTTCAAAAAATAGGAATTTGTGTTTGAAAAGATGGAGATTTTAATGTGAGATTCTCTTTATGTACCAAACAAACTAAAACTCCTCTAGAAGTTTATAAAATGTGTTTCAATGTCCTGCAAATTAAGATTAATAAATACAAACATTCAGATGAAAGTTTGTAAGAGAAAGTAAAAAGTTGTGCCACATCAGAGTCAAGAAAAGTATTTTTATTATTAAATTTGAATTTAAAATAGCAAAGTGGGTTTTAATCACCAACAGTATTAGTGGACAGATACCATAATAGATTAAATGAAGTATGTTTGTTTTTCTGCTTGATTTATATTTCTGTTTTGTTTCTCTTCCTTGATTCAGAATGATCCATGTGGTGCTCTGGACTCTGGACAACAAATTCTTGTTTGCCAGCCAACAACAAAGAATATTACAGGTAAAAAACAGAGTTTGTACATAATAAACATGACAGCTGAGAACAGGTAGCTAGTTATTTGAATGTATTTTATAATGCTATTGGTAGAGTGCATAATGTTTACATAGTACTTAAAGATTAACATGTCTGTAGAATGGAATAAAAAATAATTTAAATATAGTTTTTTAAATATTTCAGTAGTGAAGGTTGGTCTGCATTATATTTTTGGTAGGTTTGTTGTTCAGTACACAATTATTCTCCAGGAAAAACAAACTTGTGTGTGTTAATTCTTTCCATGTGGGGATTAGATGATGTGGCTGACCTTGTAACAGCAAAGTGACCATCGGTTTTTATACTGTTACTTTTAATATGTTTTGTGTATCTTCCTGAAAACAATAAAGCCTTCAGTAAACAGTACAAGTCTTTTTGTCTGCAAAAAATTGTATTTTTAGATTAAGATTTGTTTATCAATACATGGAGTCAATCTTGACTGCTCCAAGTGTGAAGTTATTTTCATATTAAGGTTAAAAATACTTTTCTTCATTTGATTATTTACAAATTTCACTTTTTGCCCAGTGGTTTCCAAACTTTTTCATGGCAAGTAGTTAGGGGTGACTCAGTTTCATTAAACAAAGAATAATAATGAACATTTAAAACAAATGTAACAAAGAGGAACTATTTGGCTGCAGGATAAATGAATTAAGGTGTTAGTAAAAATAAATGTTTGGGAACCAGTGGTGTAACCTCTAAAACCTCTTAAATAAATATCTGTTTTTTCAGTACAACTGTATACTTTGTGTTATCTTCAAAACCCTAATTTTATACAGACTCGGCTGACCTTGTAATCACCATAAAAGAAATATGAAATAAGTCAAAATTGTTTATTTTCTTTTTAAATTTTTGATAATACAGAAAATCAGAACTGTTTACTCTAAGTAGCTTAAAGCTTGTAACAGTATATAACCATTTGTACATAACATTATTGTTGTCTGTTGAACAGTATCTGACTAATAATCCTGCCACACAAGTTGTAAATCACTCACTTTATTAAATAACATAATGCTCATTTTACTCATAAGGATACTTCATGAAGAACATTTGTTATCATTTGTTATTATTGTACTTAGTGTAACTTTATTTACTTTAGTAAAGAATATATGTAAGAAACAAATATCTACTTACTTTTGATTTCTGGATTGCCAATGGAAGTTAAGCCTGTCTTTTTTATGGTGATGGATTAGTACACTGAATTTATGTTAACTTAAACTACGTAGGGAAGAACACAATAATAACATGTAGAAACCAAACAATGTTCTTTAACTATTGTAATGTAACTGGATTTCTAAGACTAGGGGCTTAACCCTCCCGTTATGGGCAGGTCAGAGTGCGTGGTCGTGACATTTTGGTAATTAACATTAAAAAATATTTAACTTTTTTATTATTGATGTATGCAGATAATCTTGGTACCAAGCATTTTGCTACAACACTAGGGGTTTATTTTAGCATTATGTATTAATACCAGTTATTAATTCTTGCATCATGTGCTAATACCAGAGACTATCTTTTGTATTACATGTTAATAGCAGGGGTAATTCTTGCATTATGTGTTAACAGCAGGGATTTAATCTTACAGTTATATACAAGCCACTGTCTAAATTCATTGTTGAAATAGAAAATGCTTTGGAGTTGAAATCTGGGTAAGTTGTGTATAATTAATACTGTTATTGACATAATTTTTTAACGTAATATAACAGCTGAAATGTATGTATTATTTAATAATTGTATTCAATAATTATGCATCAGTAAGCTGTATATTTTACTGTATAACTGTTGCCTGAGTATAATGTTATTATATATTTATAAACTGTATGCTGTAATGTGTACCTGTTACCTGTGTATTGTGCAATTATATATTCATAAACTGTATACTGTAATGTGTACCTGTGACCTGTGTATTGTGCAATTATGTATTTATAAACTGTATACTGCAGGGGTAGAAATATTTTAAATTTTCATAGGACACACGTCCTGCTGGACAGTGAAACTTGCCGGACAGATGAAAATATAGCAGGACACCTCAAAATTGTCACTGTACATTACCGAAAACAAGAAATCATGTAGAGACAATTATTATTTAAAACACAATCATTTTATTTATGGCACTGAAACATTATTTCAAAGCAAGTGGCAATAAGTCTTGTATCCATTAAAAATGACACATCAATCAAACTGGTAGATTTAGTCATCCAGCACTAAGACATCAGCTGATGTAGACTCAGTATCTCTATTGTCTCTGTGTGTGTGAGTTCCATGTGGACTCGCAAATCGTCTGTTTTTTTTACTGTCCTTCCCCAGGATTCTACAGACTTGCACAGTAATTCTGTGCTTGCAAGATCACAGGTCTTATTCTTAGCTAATTTTATTGTTATCAAGTCATTAGGAGAATCATTTATTAGTTTGGACCACCAGCCATCCTTAATAACTAACTGCCATCTGAGAAAATCCACGTTCTGGTTCAGCAGATGACACGGAAATCACCTGCATGAGGCATACCAAGGCCAACACTGTTGATCCAGGTAAAGGTTTACCGTCCTCAACAGTAATTTGACTTAACATGTGGGCCCACAATCCACTTGCACTACTAGCTAGGTACTCATCTGATTTGGCAAATCTTGTGGCTTTGAGCAGTGTTTTATGTAAGTCAGCTTGGCAAATATCAGCTGCAATGTTGAAACCCTTAGCTTCTAGCAGAGCACCAAAGTGGTCCAATAGTGTCTGGAGTTCATTATGGTCATAAGATGACAATGCTTCCTCAATTTTTGGCCAGTTGCTTGGTTCATAAATTTGAAAGGCACCAATAAAATCCTTATCAAATTCTTCAAATCTCTCATTTGGGTATGTGACAATTTTACCTATGAAGATGGCAGTTTCTTCAGCCACGGATTGAGCAACTGTCTCTTTTGTGGCACTTTTTGAGCCTCTGGCCCTTGTCTGACCACTAATAGCAATCAGCTTTCCTCTAAGTAACCACTTTCCAGTTTGTTCACATGTTGTGAGCTCTTTAACAATTTTCTGGGATCTCTCAACATGATTCAGATTGCCTAGCTTCTCTTTGCAAACAGCGAGTTTGTCAGAAACAATGTTCACAGTAGCAGAATTATCTTGCATTTTGAGACTAAGAGATGTCAAAACAGGCAGAACTGCCAAGAGTATGTCCATGTACAGGATGAATTTAAGGCTTGTCAAAGTATTGTATAATTCTGCAGCTTTCTGTTCACGTTCCCCTTTGTCATGCAGCTTTACTTGATACAAATGCTCTGCTAAAGCTGGCCAGTTATGAGAAACTGATTACAGAGTGCACTTTTTGTAGGCCACCCACCGGGTTCCTGTTCCTTTTGTTGGCTTTCTAACAACAATGTTGTTGGCTTTACCAACTTCTTTGAGGCCAGCCCAGTTCTGTGGTGAATTGTCATAAAACTTCCATAGGTTTTCTAATAAGGTTTGGATACTATCAAGGTAAGAGATATCCTTGATGTCTTCTTAATTGCAAGTTCCAATCTGTGACTAACACAGTGGATCTCTATCAAATAAGGTTTTTGCACATTCAATCTGTTGACAAGTCCTTTATTTGTGCCAAAATTGACAGTTGCCCCATCAGCTGTCAGGCATACAATTGATTCAAGGCAGTCGGGAAACTTGCCATATATGGCCAATGCTGTAAGTACAAAAAATTAGTACCCAATATTAGTTACTTTCTGTTAAAAACAACAACAAAGAACTCTCTTTCTTAACCTGAAAATGACCCAGGAAGGTCGAAACATTGTTCTCTTCTTATCAATAGAAATGTTAATACCCATACCAGCCATTCTGAGATACATCTAACAATTTTATTTATCCAGAGGGCATTTCATGCAAAAAAATATGTTTAAGAAAAGCTAACGAGGTCATAATTTTAGGGTTAAGCTCTTAGGTCATACCATCTCATTAAGTTAATTTCATAACTCTGCTAAATTTTACCTTTATGTAGTTAGTACTGGTGAAACTGGAGGTCTACAGTGGTTTTTGGCTATTGTTACTGTAAGTGTTTATTTGTATGTTACACCTTTTGTGTAATATTATATTTTAAAGGCTAAAGTAATGTTATGTAAGTTATGTTTATGATGAAGTTTAACTAGTGACTGGGTTTGAACATGTTTTCGGCTATACGTCTTTTGTAACATAATTAATTGTTTTTATTTGTTTTACTTCTACAAGTCTAATTGAAACCTTGTTGAACTGCAGTAAAAAACACAAAGTAAAACTATATTTACAGAAATCATTGTCCTTTGCATTCCTTCCTCTTGGACTGTGTGAAGGTTTTTCTGGGTCAAGTAAATGTGGAAGTTGAAACAATGATTGATACAGCAACAAAAAGTAAGGATTAGCCTTACTAGGGTTAATAACTGTTCTTGGAAGTGAAAATTCTATTGTAATCACTAATTCTAATATTAATATGGTCTCCAATGTTTCTAATATAAAGCAAAAAGTAAGGATTAGCCTAACTAGGGTTAATAACTGTTCTTGGAAGTGAAAATTCTATTGTAACACTAATTCTAATATTAATATGGTCTCCATTGTTTCTAATATAAAGCAAAAAGTAAGGATTAGCCTAACTAGGGTTAATAACTGTTCTTGGAAGTGAAAATTCTATTGTAATCACTAATTATAATATTAATATGGTCTCTAATATTTCTAATATAAAGCAAAAAGTAAGGATTAGCTTAACTAGGGTTAATAACTGTTCTTGGAAGTGAAAATTCTATTGTAATCACTAATTCTAATGTTAATATAGTCTCCAATGTTTCTAATATAAAGCTGTTTATTACATTTATAACAAATTATGCATAGGTTTTTATTTCTAAAGAGGCTTTGCTTTCTTCTAATACTATATTTTTCTCTTCGGTTTTTGTGTTTTTATTGTGGTATGTTTGTATTGAACTTTTTTTTTTGAAGTTCAGAAAATCCAGAATTATTAAATAGAGACATGTGGTAAGTTTACTGTGTAACTAAATCTCAAAGAAAATTAAAACTGCTTTGAATATTTCTCAACAAAAGAATTAACTCTTAAGATTTGTACATGTATTTTACATTTCCTGAAAAGTGTCAACCTATTATTTTCTTCTGTGATTTCTGTTAGCTTTGGATTCATGGAAAGTAACATTAGACCCAACTGTTCTTAAGCAGGTTGGCGTAAACAGACCATTACTGCAGGTGAGTAACATATTACTAACAGATGTAACACCACTGTTCTGCTCTTGTATGTTAGCAGACCATTACTACAGGTGAGTAATATATTATTAACAGATGTAACACCAGCATTCTGTTTTTGCATGTTAGCAGACCATTACTACAGGGGAGTAATATATTATTAACAGCTGTAACACTACCATTCTGTTTTTCTAAGACTTATTAAAACTGTATGTTTAAATAAGCTGGTCTTTTGCTCTACCTTATTTTAAATAAATCAGCAGAAGCCATATTTGTTTGAAACACTATTATATAGGAACAAATATTACATAGTAATCATTTATATGAATAGTCTGGTGAGGTCCATGTATTTGAAAAATTATCCCACAACCCCAGTTATTGGTATGTTGTAACATAATCTGTATTAGTCTGCCACTGTTTTGTCCATCTTTATTTATCTAATTGATTATATGTAATGATGGGCTAGGTCAAATATTTATAGATAAAAATATAGTGGAGTATGGAAGCAGATTATGGTAGTACAATAATAATTTGGCAAAGAGTGATTGATAGGCATTATGAAGTGATTTTTTTTTGGGGGGGGCTATATACTATGTTTTGACAGAATGTACATGAAGAAGACAGACCAACATTCTGTTGTATGTTATCCTAAAACATAAATCATTTCATTGTGTTTATAAGTCATTATCTACTAACTTGTTAATTATTTAACATTTCAATGTTGCCATATCTTTATTTGAAGTTTTTATTACCTTTTAAAATCAGGTTATTGAAATGATGTTAATTAGGTACAATTATGTGTTGGTAATAAAATACCAGTTTCATGTGTGTACTTGTGTAGGTGTGAACAGTGGATATTTGAGAGGGGTGGAGGGATTTCAAAGAATGTAACTACAGTTATTAATGACGAACAATGAGGTCAATTTCAGGTTTTCTTTTGCATTCTTTTTGATTAGTCATATCTAAATTCCAGACTGGAAATTGGTAAATGTAGTATCTTATATATATGTTTTTGCCTATCAAATGCACTGCTTAGATAGGCTGTTATCAAGCAGGTTACAATCATATATTAAAGAAATGACTGTTTGGTCAAGTAACTCATTTATGTAGTAACTTTTGTGTTGCATTTAATAAACCTTGAAATTTTGGTTATAGTATATGAATTTTCTAATTTAATGAAGTAACGTTTTTGATATACAAGTGGAGGATAGACTTTCTGATGTAATTAATAAATCTTTGTCTTTTGTAGTTTTTTTGTTCAGTGTCCATCTTAATTTGTCCAGTTATTAATTCATGGCATGGCTATTAATAACATGCAGTAATTATGCAGTGATGAAGGTTATTGCCCCTGTATTTACATGGTGATAGAGGTGTATTGTTTCTATGTTTATGTGGTATTCCAATGCATCGTAACTTTTGTTTCGACAGAGCACAGTTGGTTTGAACAGTAGTGTTGAAGAACTACAGAACTTGATGTTTGCCCTCCCGATGTATGCTGATTACTTCTTAAACTTGATATGTAGCATGCTACAGAACTATAAAGAAACTTGTCAAGCTGCTTACAGAGGTATGAATCATAAAAGAGAGAAAAAAATGTACTGGCATGGAACTGTTAAGAAGCCTGTGACTGAGATAGTTGAGAAGTTGTAACAATTGTCTATGTATAGCATGCTAAAAATTAAAAAATCTAATAATTTTAGAATATATTAGAACTCACTAATAAGTGTGTGTGTGTGTGTGTAACTTGCTATAAATTAAGAAACCTGTAACCTACAGTGCTGTATTGTTACACCTTGTAACAACTCTTTAAATATATATTCATAGAATACTTTCTAGCTTTATTGTTAAAGGTAAAGCATGTTCTTGAACATACAGAAACTAACAAGTAAAACTGGATAAATTATACTTTGTTGTCACTTTTGGAAAAGAGGAATACAGTGCTATGATGCATTAAATTGTTTTATATTTTGAGGTCTTTCAAAAAATATAATAATTATTTAACAGGTTATTAACCAATTTATTGTGGAAGACCTTAATTCAAAGCCAAGTAAAAGTCATTAGAAATCTGAATTGAAAAATAATTCTAACTTATTAGTAGTATCACTGGGAAAATGTTCAATTTCAACTTTAATTTCTTTTGTATTTACTTTCACAAGTAATAAGAAACTTGCATGATGATGGAAATGGATAGATTGAATTTTTGTGGGATGAAAAAAAAAATTTCATGTCTTAATATCTCTTATTTGATAATCTGTAAATTTATTTTGTTTTACTTTTATAGAGAGCATTTCTGTATTTTTTTATTTTTAACATCTATTTTAACTGTAGGAATTGAACATAGCTTCATGATATTGCTGCAGGTATCATGCTATGTCATGTATGAGTGAGACATTAAGCCTTAAGTGTTTTTTTTTTTACCAGGGATTGTTCAACCGGAATCTGAAGACAAAAGAATTATCAGTGCAACCTGGGCTAAGGACGAAGACATTAGCCGATTCTTGAGGTCAGTCCAAACGTTTTTGAAGGTACTAGAGATGAAACACCATTGTAAATTAGCTCACCTACTAAATACAGTTATCTTCTGTTGTGAACTTAATGTTTCCAAGTTACATATTTTTTATCTACTTGTATATCCATTTTATTTAAGATTTGAGGAGCTATTACTTTCAGTTTTGTGTTCCAGGTCTCTACCCAATTGGATGAACCTTCAACATCTTAAAGAAAATAGCGAAGGTCCAGATGTAGAAGAGCTGCCAGAAGAAGTCCGGCTGAGAAACAAAAAGGAGTCTGAAATACTGACAGGAAACTTGGCAGGAGACACGCTGATTCCCCAACATGAAATATTGTCTGACACTAGCCAGTTACGGATCCTGGCTCAGCTTCAAGAGAGTCTGGTGAGTGGTGAGAGGAGTCGAACTGATAAACGGTTTATGACGATTCTCATGTGCTAACACAAGTATCAATTCAATATTTTCAGATTCCCTCTCAAGTGTAAACAAATTGTAAAATGAAACAAGTCCATTTAGTGCTGAATAATGCAGTGGAGACATTACATGACTCATTTATACAGTCTTTAAAATATTATTTGAATTTAGTATTTCATTTGTTAGTTGTTTGTCAAATTATAATTTTACTGGATTGACTTTGAATACCATAAATGAAGAGTGTAAAGTGAATGGTGTATTTAGTTTCTACATTTAGTCACGAATATCCAGAAACTCAATGTTGGTGATAAATATTCTTTCATCTAAACCAAGAGCTCTAACTATTGACACTTAAATTATATTCTAATGAACATTCATTGTTTTTCTGTATGTTCACTGTATCGTTTGTTTGAAGCTGGGTCATTGGGGTCATGTTCAATGTTTCTTATAATTTTTTCATCCACATGTGGAATAAATTTTTAATGTACACCACTGTCAAGACAATGAGTGGATGTGAGCCACAATTCTTTTTATTTTAGGGGTAATGGCGGATATTTTAAACCATCAACACTATTGATACACTAATTATCTTGCAATGCTTCCAGTTGGTTATTTAAGCCAGTCAGTTGCTATGGTCATTAAGATTGTCAATGTGTTTAGACTCCTGAGGATGTGCATGTGTGACTAGAGTAATTAATTGCACACCAATTGATTGGTTCTTGTGTAGCAGTGCAGCTTAGAGGGAATACTGGTTGTGGTGACATGAACGTCTACATGGTGGTTTTAAAATGTTCCTTTTCAACACTGTTGCTTAAAATCATTGTAGATTTCTTAATTGAATTTACAAAAGTTAGAATTATAGAGCTTAAAGTATAACATATAACTTAATAATAACCTTTGCCGTCTTTACACTTGGAACTGTTTTTTTGGGAAGTAGAAAGTACATACTAATTTGTACATCTCCTGTAGGAGTGGTTTGGATCCACTATCCATAAATTTGCTAACAGCCTTCCTCATCAAACTCAGAACCAACTGGTTCCAGAGATTAGCCAACCGTGTACTATGGTAAGTAATGCTGAAATAACATAGCTAGTAAAACTGAGTTATTTTGTTGTTAAGTAATGTTAAAACTACATAGCTAGTAAAACTACTGAGTCTTTTGTTGTTAAGTGATGTCGAAACTACGTAGGTGGTAAAACTACTGAGTTCTTTTGTTGTTAAATGATGTTGAAACTACCTAGATGGTAAAACTACCAAGTTGTTTTGTTGTTAAGTGATGTCAAAACATTAAAATATTTTGATCTACTTGTGTGTTAGTTGAGATGTACATGCTTTAGTAGTCAGTGGGTCAAACTGTGAACCGATAGGCCGTTTTTACTACAAGACAAAAACTGTGATTTGGACTTTGGGCCAGTACATGTGTTATCAAGGTGACAGTTAAATCTTAATGTGTGGTCAGAGGAGAGGAGTTCAATAGTTTATGGTGGGTGTTGCTTATTAGATGATACTGGGTGTTACTTGCAAGATAATGCTGGGTGTTGGTTACTGGTTGTGTAGTTATCAGTTAAGACAACCCTTTAATAACTTTGTGTGAATATCATAAAACAAGTTGATCAAGATACTGGCTGAGAACAAATGCACTCACTAAGTTACTGGTTGATTTCAAGAGTTGTAAAGTGTATTATATGGCAACTACAAGTGTATGTCTGTTAAACAATGCCACTGCTATTCAGGTTTTACTCCAGAACTAAATATTTCAAGTTGTTTATGGGTTAACTAATAGTGAATATTTACACACTTATCTTGATACAGAAACAACTGAAACGTTGCTTTCTAGGGACATTCTGGTTGTTAGTAACTTATCAACATGTTGCAGAACTTGTCAAACAATAATTAAATAGATTTCTTGGATATATAACCTAGAATGAAGGAGGACCTGTATTAGTTATTGTGTACTTGTTTTGTTTAACTTATTAAATATTTTAACACAAAATATACAAACAAACACTGTGTGTACATTCAGACTCAAGACAAAAAGTTGTAAGGCTTTTATTGTATTACTGGTAAGTTTGTGGTTCGATTCCTGTGAAATAGTCATATTACTGGTAAGTTTGCAAGTCTATTCATGTAAAATAGACAAGTTACTGGTAAGTTTGTGGGTCTATTTCTGTACAGTAGACATGCTATTGGTAAGTTTGTGGGCCTATTCCTATACAGTAGACACGTTACTGGTAAGTTTGTTGGTCTATTCCTGTACAGTATACATGTTTCTATTCCTGTACACTAGACGTGTTACTGGTAAGTTAGTGGGGCTATTTTTAGATACTTCTTGTCGATAGATTATAGGGCCTTTTTGTGGAGAACAGATAAATTACTGGTATGCTCTTTTCTGTAATTATAATTCCATTATTGGAAGATTTAATTAAGAGTTTTTTTAATTAGAATATCTTAGTTGAAGTTATTGTAAAGTATTAGAAGGCCTCAGGTAGAAAATGTGTTTTGGTGTGAAACAAATATTAAGATTTACTAATACCAGTGTTGATGGTTATATGTGTGTTTCTATTTTCAGGAAGCTCCTTCACTTACAGAAAACAGTGTAATGTAAGTAAGTCTTGGTTGAATATTGTGAATAAATGTTCTAATTTTTAGTATCAGTTGAATTAATGAAGTAGACCAGAGGACAAATCATATGTTTAAGGAGAATTTATGAGCTGCTACTTTGATTACATTATATTATAATAATTTTTCCATATCTTACAATTTGCACAGTTCATTACGGTCTGTGCTACTCCGTAAAACAACTCCATTTGAATACTTGCTGTTATATTTCAGTTAAGTTGTAACATGTAAAACATTGCATTGAACCTTAAATGTTCTAGAGTGTTTGTCAAGAAAAAGAAACTGTAACTTGGATAATCTTATTGAAAATGGAATAATGAAACTTGTGTTCATTATAACCCTCAAATGTTTAGTTTTTATATGAAATTTTATCACAAGTTTTTATAATTCAGTTTTATTTAAAACGTTTTTAGGTGTTCTTTGATCTTTCATTTTTAAGCTGTGTATTGTTCTCATTGATAATTCCTTGTAATTGGGTTTTATTTTGATAATTATCAAGAGACCCTTCTGATAATGTAGTAATTATTAGTCTGAATGCCTTTAATTATCAATTTGGTGATAAATAAGAAAAGTTGTAAATTAATTATTTTATAGGTGGAGAAAACAAACTTATTATTCACAGAACAGAAATTAACATTGAATAAAATATTAGCTGGTTTTATCAAGTGAAAACATTTTACCCACCATGTGGTAGTATTAAAAGATAAACAGTAGAAACTGTTAATACATGTGACATGTTTTCTATGTAGCATGCTGAAGCAGTTAGCTAAGGAGTTTGAAGAACTGTCCGATACTTGTCTGTTAGTTTTACACCTTGAAGTTCGAGTTCATTGTTTTTATTATCTTCTACCTGTTGCAATACAGGTAATGTAATTCATTCAGAAATTGTAAGTAAAAAAGCTAAAGAGAAAATTGATTTTAATGTTTTAAACTGTTTTTTTTTCTCAATTTTTTTGTACCTTTTAATTTGTATCTTTATGTAAAGCTGTATTATTATTATTATATACAGTATATATCTTCTGGAACATCTGTTAAAGGGTCATCCTGATTAAGTTTAGAAAAACTGTTCCTCATTGACTGACCAATCCTTAAACTAGGTTACATCTCCAATAAGTTTCGTTTTCTTCAGACCCTCAAATACCTGTTTTTTCTCTACTTTAGTGTAAAATATTTGTCTTCATAAAGTCTTTGTAATTCTACCATGTAACAGCTGGTGCTCTGATTAATATAGTTTGTAGGGACTTTAGATGCCTTCAATTTTTTCTTGCAAGGTCCCAGTGTTCTTTGTTGTGTGTAATACTTATTTATGTTTGTGAAATTTGTGACATTAGAAATGTTAAAAACATAGGTTTTTATCATCTTTTAGGTGACATATTCTCGTATTAAAGTGGGTTTACTGTATGAAGCTCAACCAATGAGCACTTGGCTGACATTAATAATGAGAGAGACATCTGGTGGTTTCTTCTTAGTCAGTTGTAACTCTGAGTGCTTGTTTGATTCTCTTATGTTTGTGTTTAAGCCTGAAGATGTACCTACTATAACTATTTCTTACTGCACAATATTTTTCTCTTCCCCTGCCTTCTCTGATGCATGGTATACATATTGTACTGTCACATATCCCTCTCGTGGTCACATATACAAGTAATTTTTGACTTATAGATGTTATATCAGTACAACTTTGCACTACCTGTGTAATGTCATGATAACTGATCCAGACTGATATTACAAATATTCAGAGTATCCATGACTTTAACTCATGGCATAGTTTCAGGATGACTGATTTACTCTAATGTTACAAATATTCAAAGTATCTACCACTGTTGTTAATGTTTTCATAATCCTTTAATGGAAATTGTACTTGGGCTGACCCAATGAATTGTTTTATTTTTCCCTGACCCACTATGAGTCTTTATTAACAAATCTGTATCTAAACGACCTGAAAGTATAATTGCATGTTTATTGAAAGGTTTGGCTGGAGATGCAAGTATTCATTTTTGTTCTTACTGTCAGACTCGTTCAAGAATGACCCAAACAAACCTTAGACAAAAATCCACAAACTAATGTTGAAGTTCTCTGTGTACCTTATGTTGAAAATGAGTGATTTCACTCAGTTTGTTTTATCATTTCTCTTGAAATAATTTTAGTAACAGGCTAAAAACAAATTTGTTGACTATAACACATTAAGAGTACCCACCAGTTTTTATCTGTTTCTCATTAAGTACAAAGCTACACAATGGACTGTCTATGGTATGTATTATAAAACATGTCTATTAAATCTGCTATATTAAATGTCGCTTATGTAGTCGAGAGTCACTTAAACATGTTTACATAGTTGAGTTAAGGTTTAACTTTAATAACCATGCTTCATGACTGTTTGATGATTTAGGGATCGTTTGCGCTGGGTGTTGACAGTCAAGAGCCTGACCCTGAAGTTTTGAAGCTTAACAAAGACTTGTCAAATATTGATGAGGCTATGACTGCTAGTCTTCAAACCAGAAAACTGAAGTAAGTTAGGCTTTACTTTTCTCATCTTACTTTAAGTGTGAGGATGAAATGACATCTTGTGTATCGAATTAACTGCTGTTTTATTCTTGTTGAAATTATGAAGATCACATCATACTGTGTTTCTGTTCCTTAGTTCTCATAAAACGACTTTTTATTTAATGAAATAATTAATTTAGAGAGTAGGAAATATAGTGACTGTCATTTATTAGTGATGGGGTAACAAAATATTGGCATATATTAGTTGTTTTCATTGTAAGTTTGAGGGCATGTGTTTTCATCATCTCACATTCTGTAACTTTATAAAACTATTAAAACCATAACTTTCTCAGAAATATCTAATCCTCTGTAGGTTTGGATTTGAAAGGTTCTGTGAGAAAAGGTTGGAACAAGGACAAGTGCATCAAACAGAAGAGTATTAGCTCTCTGAAATTATTATATCTGTGATAATTTATAAATGTGTTCTGACTTTAAGCTGTGGCCAGTCAACAATAAACTTGTTAGTTTTGGTTGTTTTTGCATAAAGTTTTCAATATGTTTTGTGTATTTTAACTTAGTCATGTGTATGTGTATAAACTGATCCTTGAAAGGTTTCAGTTTATGAATGTGATAGATTCCATTACATTTAGAAAACTTTAAGTATCAGTATTAAATATGTAAGTAAGAACAGACTAAAATAGTAATGAACCAAAAGTTATGTTGTTTCTATTTATCATACAGATTATTGCAAGTTGTAATAAGAAATTAGAATTGAAACTTGCCAAGTTTATTGTGATCTTGTCTGTAGGTATATCTTTGAAGGACTTGGCCACCTGGTGTCAGCAATTTTAATTAATAGTGCCTCTACTATCAAAAGAATAAATGAAAATGGTGTCAAAAGGATGTGAGTGCAGTTTAGAAACATTTTTCGTCAGTGTATTTCAACAATAATGTTTAGATGTCATCTTTAAACACTGACTTTGTAGGTAACTATTATGAAAGGTATTGTTAATATATGTATTTTTGTCACCATATTTTTTGTAAGTAGGATTGCTAAGGTAACAACTTTTAATGTTTCTTTATGTAATTTGAACACTTATTGTTTTACAGAGTTAAATGTGTGATACTTTGTTTAAGTTAAAACTTGGGTAGTTTATGTAAGTGTTCTTGTCACATTAAAAAAGTGCCCTCTATAACAAAAACGTTTTTGGCAGCCAGATGTTTTTTTTCCTTATTTTGGTGGTTCATTAAGGCTTAATTTCATAATTGTTTTCAATTTCCTAGTCATAAAACAAAAATACCTTTGCTTCTCACCAAACAAGAAACACTGCTCTGTTTGTGACATTTCTACGTAACATGTGATAAATAGCTTTTGTGTGATTGTGGATGTTTACAAAGTTCTAACTTTTGATGTCGAATCCAGAATATGGTCAACTGTGTTGTGTCTATATTACAGTACAGAGGTTAATTTTTGGATTTTGTGTTTATTATTTTAGGTGTCGAAATATTTTTGCCATACAACAAAACCTAACTACCATCACAATGAGTCGTGAAGTGGCCCTAGATCATGCAAGACAGTACTTTGAGCTGTTTTATCATACACCAGAGGTGAGAATTCTTTCCCTAAGTTTTAGCCCAATTAGAAATAATGTGCAAATATTTCGTTAACACATCTTTCTTTTATTGGTTTCAAACATATCTTGTCATTTTATTTAACTTTTTACATCTAGAAATAGAACAGGTTTGTCCTTGTTCACAGTAACTGATGAGGAGGTGTCTCCTTGAAACAAACATAGTTTGGTAACCCTGATGATGAGAGGTAACTACTTTGAAACCATTATTGATGATGGGTGTAATTCTTTGAAATCAACACAGTTCAGCAACATTGATGATTGGGAAGATAAAGATTCGGTGTAATATTATTTTTAGTTTTATAAAACAGATACATGTAAGAGGATTAATTTTGTATGATCTACGAGGCAATGAATATTACCTCTTGTAACTCATTTCTAATTTGTTAAGAGTGATAAATGTATGTTTAAAGCTATTATACATACACATATTATTCTCTTTTCAACCCAAAAAAAATTTGGTCAAGAAAGTTGAAACTAATGCTAACTAAAGTTTAATAGATATTAAATCTTCTAATACATGTACTGCAGTATGTCTTTAAGTAAAAAGATTTTGTTTGTACACACTTCATGACAGAAAATGTTTTGTATAAGTTTATACCTTCTTAACACAATAGTGTTTAAACTGTATCAGGTAGATAAGATCTGTTTTTGTATTCTATAAACTCTAAGATTTTTGTGTAGCATGTAAACCTCAATCACCAGACAGAATTGTGTGTTTGTCTTGTAAACTTTATCAGATAGACAATTTTTTTTTTCACATTTCAAACCTTCTAAAAATTAGCAGAAGTTTTATTTATCTTGTTCCTCTTGATGAATAGACAATGTAATGTTTTGTTGCGGTTGTAAAGGGTATTACGTAGACTGAATTATAAGGCTTAAACATTGTGATAAAAGCTGTTGTCTTCCATAGGTTGACATGTTTAACTATGTTTATCTTAATTTGTCCATAACAGTAATGAAAATTATATATTTGGAACTTCTGTTTGGCCCTTGCAGACGTGTGGTGATGAAAGTTGGTTATTTTTTGCACAGGCATGTGTGTGCTTTACTGTACATAAATCACAAGATCTGTAACATATTTTTCTCTAGGAAGTATTAAACATAATAATGGAGAGAGGTCCCCAGTTTCAAGAAATTGAGTATGTGAATGTTCTTCAGCTGACCCACCGCAGCCAACCAGGGAGTGATCCCACTGTTTTGGACTCGCAGCTCTCGAGATTACAAGAAATTCTCAATGAGGTTGCTGTAGCTGTATAGATTTGACCAACTACACCCAGTGAGATTTGGACATGTTACTCAGAGATATCAAACGAAATCCGCAACTGAAATTTCTTCTTGTGTTAGCTACATGTCTTAGGTGGAAATATATTGGTTCACTCTCAGAATAAAAACTGTGTATTTAAGACTAATAAAAAAAATAGTTATTCCCCCCCCCTTTTTTTTTTGCATTCCCCCAAATCTTAAGTTTATTATTTTTGAACCTCATGAATTGGAGGTGTGTCCAGCATGTTACTTGCTTTTATCCGTAAAATGTAAAAGATACTAAAAAGTAATTATTATTTAATTTCTGTAGTGCTTGTTGGTGTATAAAAGACATTTTAATACTGGTAGTAAACAACCTCATAACACCAGATTTGATATATTTCTTTATGGCTTCTTTAAGAGCTTACAACTAAAACATAGACCATACAGAATTTTTTTTAATTTTTGAAACTTTGTACTAAAACTGAAACTGTAACCAACAGTACAAAATTGTTTTTAATTTTTTTCAACTTTGAACTATAACTGAAACTATAACTGACAGTACAAAGTTTACTTTAATTTTTGAAACTGTGTATTAAAACTCAAACCATAACTGACAGTACAATATTTTTTAATTTTTTCAAACTTTCTACTAAAACTGAAACTAACTGACAGTGCACAGTTTTTTAAATTTTTTTTCAAACTTTGTACTGTCAGTTGGGGTTTGTGTTGTAGTTGAACACTCTTGAAGTCATTGTAAAGCCAAAACATTGGGTGTATAATTAAACACCCAGTTTGGTGTTATAGGTTCGTTCATCTTTAGCATTTAAAGAAACTTAACACACAAGTCTATAAATACAAGTACCTTTAATGCTGGGTTATAAAAACATTAGCAATTATTGACTTCATTACATCCATGTTGGTTTATAAATCTTTCTGAAAACAGAACAGTCGTATTTGTGTGTACTGATTTGTTGAATTTCAGCAATTGTAGAAAAATAATTTTGAAATTTTTTTTGGGATGTGCATTTATACAAATATCCAACAGTTTTTGACATGCCATACCTATGTACGTAGACATTAATTTGTGTTTGAAGATTTAACCTGAAATATGGTTGGGATGAAGTGTGCAGTTCACATTTTTGGTTAAGAATATTCTGGTGCAGAAGAACTTTATCTGTTTCAAAGAAATAAGTTTAATTCCAGATTTTTGTCAGTTTTCAGTTTCCTTTAGGAAAAGCACCTGACCCGCCCCAAGAAAACTTTGCTCCTCCCTGGAGAAACTTCTGTTGATGTCCATGGACTGTGGTTCATGTCCAGTTCTTTGAAGACTGTTCGTAGCACTCTTGGGCTCTTAATGGGTAAAAACAGGGACAGTGAAATCCCATTGTTACATTACAGTATTCTAAGAGTTGGTGGCACTTACTGTTGAATAGCTATTTTCATTCTAGTCTCTGTCCGTTCAAATTAGGGATGACAAGTGCAGACACTCTAAGTGTAACAGTACACAAATATCTGAAACAGAGTATTCAAGATTTTGTTTTAAAATATACGTGCACAATGTGACCTGCGACCTCTCGTTCCATTATCTCATCTCTAGTTCACAGGTACCTTGTCTGTTTCTACAAATTCTTTAGGTTCTTGTTAGCAGAATTATAGTTTTTCTTTTCATAACCCATGAAGAAAGTTTTATAATGTGCATCTCAAGAGTCAGTTGACAGTTATTCCTTACCCTGACCAGATCTTATGGTTATATTAAGTCATCACCAGCACGATCTTGTGTAACTTACTTAATTATAACAGTTGTATACTAACCAGCACCTAGGTAAAGTCATCAAAAATGGTTTATTGTTTGATAAACCAAGTAGTGAAAAGGTTTGTTAAACAAACCTACTAACCAGCACCTAGGTAAAGCCATCAAAAATAGTTTATTGTTTGATAAACCAAGTAGTGGAAAGGTTTGTTAAACAAACATACTAACCAACACCTAGGTAAAGTCATCAAAAATGGTTTATTGTTTGATAAACCAAGTAGTGGAAAGGTTTGTTAAACAAACATACTAACCAGCACCTAGGTAAAGTAATCAAAAATAGTTTATTGTTTGATAAACCAAGTAGTGAAAATGTTTGTTAAACAAACATACTAACCAGCACCTAGGTAATGTCATCAAAAATAGTTTATTGTTTGATAAACCAAGTAGTGAAAAGGTTTGTTAAACAAACATACTAACCAGCACCTAGGTAAAGTCATAAAAATGGTTTATTGTTTGATAAACCAAGTAGTTTGTTATAAACCAAGTAGTGGAAAACCAAGGTTTTTTAAACAAATTCCCGATCTAGGTAAAGTCAAGTTTATTGTTTGATAAACATGTTCGGGAACATGTTCGTTAAAACGTTTCAGGCAATCTCACTGTTCGTTGATGTAAAGAGTTGACAGTGGGTGATGTTAACTAGCTGCCTATCTTTTAGTTTGTTCCCGTTGGTGAAGCAATAAGTCTACGGACTTACAACGCTAAAATCAGGGGTTTGATTCCCCTCGACGGACTCAGCAGATAGCCCGTTGTAGCTTTGCAAGGAAACACAGACCTTTTGGTTTACTTCAAAATTAGAGATGCAGTTAGCCCTCTAGTGCCGCAACGGTATCACTGAAGATTCACACCTCTGGAAACCGGTTTTTGATACCCATGGTGAGCAGAGCACAAGTTGTACATTGTGCATCTTTCTGTTTACATTCAAAGAACAACAAATAGCAGATTTGTTATTTGTTATCACTGCTGCTATTCACCGGGAGGACAGTCTTTATTTTACCTAAAGAAATTACATGAACACATTTCTGTGTAAAAACTATCTCTAATTAGACACGAAAACTTGTTAGGGATATGTATGTCCATTCATGTGGGAATCTAGGTAAACATGTTTTAACGATAAGACAATGTATAGAAAATATTAATTTTAAACAATATTGTGATATTAAAGCATCAAAGTTAACAAATTAAATGTTTGGTAAAGAAACTTCTCATTTTGGACGACGCTATATTAACTAAAAGATTAGTGAAAGAAAATTCACCTCTTAAAACAATATTGCGATGTTAGTATAAACAAAATCGTAAATTTGAACGACGTTTCAATAATTAAAATATTAGTGTAAAAAAACAGTTTATTCAGCGTTATGCTAACTAAAATATTAATGTAAACAAAATTATAACTTTACACATTTTAAAAATTACCTAAAACAGTAAATGGACGTAAAGTATTCTAGAGTCTAGCATGTACCCCGGATAAATATTTGTGTTAAATTATTATTTATTGAAAAAAAACAAAAACAAAAGGAAGGTTAATATGTGAAATATTCGCCCATCAGGAAACGAAAACTAAAATGATTTTTATAAATCTATAAATATATTTAATAGAAAGATGCCAAGTTTATTAACATTAAAAATATTTGAAATTTTCGTACGATGCAAACACAACAGTGAATTCAAATTATTTAAAAAGTTTCAAATATAAGCCCCATGTAAATTGTCTGTCAATAAATTAATTTTTATTAAGTTAATTGTATCCGTGGGCTGGCATGGCCGAGCGCGTTAAGGCATGCGCTCGTAATCTGAGGGTCGCGGGTTCGCATCCGAGTCGCGCTAAACATGCTCGCCCTCTCAGCCGTGGGGGCGTTATAATGTGACGGTCAATCCCACTTTTCGTTGGTAAAAGAGTAGCCCAAGATTAGGCGGTGGGTGGTGATGACTAGCTGCCTTCCCTCTAGTCTTACACTGCTAAATTAGGGACGGCTAGCACAGATAGCCCTCGAGTAGCTTTGTGCGAAATTCCAAAAAACAAACAAACAATTGTATCCGTAAGCATCAAACGCAAGTTAGAAACACGTATCACGCCAAACGCTTCGTCTTTCTATTACTGTGAAAATCTCTTGAGTTTTAGAAGACAACACGTGGGGTAACTGTATGGTGTCACACGTTTTAACTCCTTAAAAACATGACGCTAAGAGATTAGTGTAAACTTTATACATGTTCCAACTGCAGTAATAACCCAAGAAATTCAAAGGTACTTCAGTATTTAATAGTTATTATATCGCATATAAAATAATTGTCGGCAATTTTCTTCATAAGTTTCCGTTAAATTGTTTTAGTTTATTTCAGGTTTTATAGTTTCGCTCTAATTGAGATCAACCAATTTTTCTATAATTATCTATAGTTCGGTTCTGTTTCTGTTTTTGGAATTTCGCACAAAGCTACTCGAGAGCTATCTGCGCTAGCCATCCCTAATTTAGCAGTGTAAGACTAGAGGGAAGGCAGCTAGTCATCACCACCCACCGCCAACTCTTGGGCTACTCTTTTACCAACGAATAGTGGGATTGACCGTAACATTATAACGCCCCCCATGGCTGGGAGGGCGAGCATGTTTAGCGCGACGCGGGCTCGAACCCGCGACCCTCGGATTACGAGTCGCACGCCTTACGCGCTTGGCCATGCCAGGCCCTATAGTTCGGAGTCCCTCAATATGACTGCGGCAAGTTTGGGGATTTTCAACGTCAAACCAGGATTCCATTTCCCGCGGTGAAAAATAACAGATGGCCCAATGTGGTGGTGTTATGAAATGACCAATCAAACAAACTAGTTTTGAAGCTCGAGGGCCCGGCATGGCCAGGTGGGTTATGGCGTTCGACTCGTAATCGTAGGGTCGCAGGTTCTAATCCCCGTCGCACCAAACATGCTCGCCCTTTCAGCTGTGACGGCATTATAACGTGACGGTCAATCTCACTATTCGTTGGTAAAAGAATTGACGGTGGGTGGTGATGACTAGCTGTCTTCCCTCTAGCCTTACACTGCAAATTTATGGATGGCTAACGCAAATAGTCCTCGTGTAGCTTTGCACGAAATTCAAAAAACAAACAAACTGTAGTTTTGTAGCCCGAGGTCTTCTTGTCGCAGCTTGTGCGGAGAAGCGACAGCGCCAGGGATCAGAGGGTTATCTCAAGGTAAACAACTGAAAGAAGGAATATTCAGTTTGACCTTGTTTTCAAAATCACACGAAGTTGCATCAGCTTATATGTTTCTAAATGAGACTTCATTTGAGTCTACATCCTTACAGATGGGTTATTTTGAACATTTTGTCCAAACTACGACGAAAACACTGGAAACCGGTGAAAATAATTTCTATTAAATATTATTTATGACAGCAGCTGGACGAATTTTTATCAGTTATTCGTCTGGATAAACTGGTAAATTATTGTTGAAAATTTTAAAACAATGTCATGGTAAAACGATGCACATATCTAACAACATGAATTTTGTTAAACTGAAATAAGGTAAAAACAATGATACACATTTATCATTCTGGGTTTTAAGATTCCAGTGACTCCAAACAGAAATTGTTCAGAAGAGCACGTGCAAGCAGACGTTTTAGTAAAAAAAAATATTTTATCTTGTGTCTTCGACATTGAACAATTTTTAACATATGCCGCTGGTCAAGTGAAATAAATTTTATAGTTTAATAACTTATAAGGTTTAATATTTCAGTTTTATCTTATTGATATATTATCGTTGATTCACATTACTATATTTTTGAATAGGGTTTCTAGCAGATCAATGTCTCTGTCGTAACCACAAAACGATAAAATCCTGATAAACCGTATGCTTTCCGTGAAATATATTTAGACTACTGAGTTTTTGTTGTAGTTTCTTCTGAATTAAATTACACGTGTAGCATATTTTTTAATTACAGGTAGGTGTATTAAATATAAAAAAAAAACGATGATACTTCAGTATTACAAATTCCCCTTATAACCTTAAATATTTCAACATGATCCCTCTCTGATTTCTGTTTTTTTTTTTTAATAAAACAGTTTCAGGGATGTTTACCTCTCTTCTTACGACAGCCACTGCATCCCAGGCACCATTCTGTGAACTCTTTTTTTTTCCAGACATTTAATGGCTTTCCTAAGATAAAAAGCCAAAGACTGAATGTAACTGACCTTACCGGTGACCTTTAGAATGAAATTATAACCTCTTTAAACTTATATTAAATATTTCTGTAAATAGAACTTACGATCCTATTTTCTCTACAGTAGCAACAACACACTGTTTGGATGGCTTTAGAAACTGATAAACTATTACACTGAGATTCCTTTCTTTCCACTGTTAAGAATATTTCCATCCAAATTATACTTATAATTTATATTATGGTAACTCACATGCATTATCTTGAATAAAGTATAATTTATATCCATCTAACATTTATTTGTCCAACTCATTAAATGATCTATATCCTTTTGTAAATCTACAGCATACTCTTCACAACCATCAACACCCAACACCTTAATATCATCTGGAAATTTAAGAAATATTTTGACTGTTTCTTCATCCATGTCACTGATGTAAGTTAAAAACAGCAAAGGTCCTAAAACTGAGCTCTGAGGTATACCAGTTAAAACATAATCCAGTTTGACTGAACTCCACTTGTAACAAACGTCTGTTTTCCCTCACCCAACCAATCGTCTATCCATTCAGTTAGCTCATCTCGCAACACACAAAACGAGATCAACATATGATGAGTCCTTTATGTAGCATCTTGTCAGATGCTTTCTGAAAATCCAGGTACACCAATCCTTCACCTTTAGTCTTATCTACATAAGCAGTAACCTGTTCAAATAATGTCAAAAGATTTGTAAGACAAGATTTTCCCTTAGTGACACCATACTGACCAAGTAAGTGTTGTTATTAGCATGTAACACCCACTAAAATTGTCTTGTAACACTAAGGAAACGTCGTTACCACCATGTAACACCCACTAAAACGATTCTTTGTGTAACACAAAATAACGTTGTGACCACCATGTAACACCCAATAAACTGTTGTGTAACACGAAGGAAATGTCGTGACCACCATGCAACACCCCCTAAAATGATTCTTTGTGAAGTGAAATATATTTTATGTTTAATGAATTATTTATTAATATCGTGTCATTTACCAAATGCTGCTTCTATGTAGCACACAATGGCCTAGTTTTATAGAAATGGGAAGCATACAATGGTGTAGTTTTATAGAAATGTATAGCAGACAATGGTCTAGTTTTATAGAACTATAGGAATGAGCAAAACATAATTTTGTAGAGTTATATAATAGCCCAGGTGTTAATTACACTAAAGATTACGTGATAGTAATAAACATTATAATAATAATTGCTAGTTTTGAATAATTCAACGTGTCGGTATTTTGTCGCTGCATGAAGAAAACATTAATCAGTGATGTCGAGAAAACCCAGTTTTAGTGAAAACGGCTCGTTTGGGTTGAGAAAATATTTTACATAGAGGAGCGAACAACGTTTCGACTTTCTTCGGTCACCGTCAGGTTCACAAAGAAAGAAAGATGTAACTGACCGGAAGCTGACCACATGTTTGAAAGAGGTTGTGTAACTGAGTCGAAATGTAGAGGGCGTGCTTGGTAAAAAAATTATATTTTTATCTCGTGTCTTCGATAACGAATAATTTTTAACATATGCCGCTGGTCAAGTGAAATAAATTTTATAGTTTAATAACTTATAAGGTTTAATATTTTAGTTTTATCTTATTGATATACTATTGTTGATTCACATTACTATATTTTTGAATAGGGTTTCTAGCAGATCAATGTATCTGTCGTAACCACAAAACGATAAAATCCCGATAAACCAAATGCTTTCCATGAAAACATACTTAGACTACTGAGTTTTTGTTGTAGTTTCTTCTGAATTGAAGTATACGTGTAGCATATTTTTTAAATACAGGTAGGTGTATTATGTAAAAATACCTTAACTTGTACTGTAATAACTTAGTTGTATCGGAACGTATTAATACATCTTCCAGCGTCATCGTACAAATATCAAATAGCGAAATGTGAACTCTAAGCACCACCCTGGTGTTAAATTTACTAAACGACATTCATTTCGTTTGAAGTTGATGTGATACACAATATCTGAGAAAACTAAACAGAATTATTAAAAACACTTGAAATTACTGAAACTAAATACTTTATTTTTTAATAGATTAAATAAAACTATTTAATAAATAAAACTTTAATTATCATTAAAGTTAATCACTACAGGGAAAAGGTTTTTGTGGATAGTTAAAGGCTGATTGATTATTTGTAATTACTAGTTTACTTTCACAAACGTTTTTAGTTTTTACACGTCTGTTATTAGTGAAACTACAATAACAGGTGTGTATGTTTTTATATAATGACAATATGAAAGACAACGAACTTGTTAAAGTGGTTAAGTTTTGTTCTCTTCGATATACTAATAAACTAAATACAAAAGAAACATTTTCAGAACCTTGAATAATACTATCTCTGCAGGTTACTGTTTTTTGTTCTCCATTCTCTTTTGACGTTATTCTAGTTTATTTCAAGGACTTCAAATTTCATTGCATCAGAGACCTTCCTGATGGACCGGCTGATGATATTTCTGATGCAACTGAGATACTTTCCTTCTTATATAAAAGACATCGTTGCCATGATGTGGACAGACTCGGCTCACAAGTCATTCTTACCTCTCGAATCTCAGCTCCTGTGGACTGTCAACTGTTACCATGAAAGTCGTAAGTATACATTTACCTTGAAGTTGTTCTTGTCAGTTTAATAGAAGTTTATATCTTACATTCCCTTCTTCTGTTTAGTTCGAAACGTAAGATGGATTTACTGACAAAATATTTTATAAAAATTTGAGAGTAAATGCGATCCAAGAAGTCTTTTCGTGACAAACTGTTTCTGTGGACAAAGTAAACTTATTTTATGTTTATATAAGAGTTTTGAAAATTCGTACTTTTCTCTGGGGTAGGAGATTGTTAGAACGAATAACGTGTCTGAAACCAGACATCGTGATTTCTACAAACCCCTCTGTTATATTTTTATGTCACTCTGATACTCTAATAATGATTTAGGACCTGGCATTGAGGCTGTGTAAGAGGAACATTATATCGAAGACGTTCAATCTAATAAAAATACAGAATTTAAAACTTCGATTATGATGATTAAAAGTAAAATTCAGCGCCATCGAAACATAGTTTTATTGTAACTAAAACACGTGTTTACTGTTTTGTTCTTAACCTTGTTTTATATCTCTACACGTAAGGTAACACGATATTGATGTCGGTTTGATTTTGTTCTCGACACAGGTGATTCTCTCCTTGCTTTTTGCTGCCTGCACGGCCGAGATAATCTTAAATATCGACCCGGATAAGTTTATGTATAAAACTGGGGATGAAGGTGACCACGCACGGGAAGAACAAATTGGTACTGATGGTACCATACAGGGGAAGTACAGCTACATCGACCCTAACGGTAACTTGCGCGAGGTGCGCTACACAGCCGGTCCAGGAGGTTTCAAACCCGAGGGTGATATTTCTGTCGACAAGAAGACTGCCGCAGAGGCTGCCAAAATCGCTGAGATGGCTCCAAAGGCTCCCGAAATTCCAGCTCCTGTTGGACCTGTTGATCCCTGGGCTCTTCCTGTCGGCCGCATGTGGTACGCTCGTCCACTTTTGGTCAACAAACCTTGGTTACTCTGGTGGTGAAATATGCAACTACGGCATATTAATTAGTGATAAAATACAACTTTAGAAATATATTAAAAACGCTACTGATGTTCAGGTATAACTGTTGATAGTGTAAAATTTGGTCATTTTTCGAAGAACCGTTTCTATAATAAACACATGTTATTTCAAACATTCAGCGTCATTCTGTTATATTTCTTATCTCGAATAACATTTTTGCGCCAAGAACAAAAATAAAACGTATTTTAGTCAGGCAAGTATGTAATATACAGGAAATGACAACTGTGTTAGCTTAGACTTTCTTTTTTTCTCGGAAGGTGCCGTTAGCGTTCGTTGAACATACCCGCGGAAGGCTATCAGGCCTGCTGTCTTTTTCTGGAGATTTCTAAAAGTTCTATAACTCAGTACTTATACTTAACATTCAATGGAGAAAGTGTTGTGTCTAAAATGTGACATCCAGTAAGGTAATGTTGTGACTAACATAAAACACACAATAAGGAAGTGTTTGGCTAGCCTGTAACACCCAGTGAGGAAATGTTGTGACTAACATAAAACACACAATAAGGAAGTGTTTGGCTAGCCTGTAACACCCAGTGAGGAAATGTTGTGTCTGACACGTAACATCCAGTGAGGAAGTGGTGTGACTAGCCTGTAACACCCAGTATGGAAGTGTTGTTACTAACATGTAACACCCAGTATGGAAATGTTGTTACTAACATGTAACACACAGTAAGGAAGTGTTGTGACTAGCTTGTAATACCCAGTAAAGAAGTGTTGTGACTAGCCTGTAATACCCAGTGAGGAAGTGTTGTAACTGGCCTGTAACACACAGTGAGGAAGTGTTGTGACATATAATGATTTGTATGTACACTGTTTCATATTGAAGTGTCTGTTACTGATAACATTTCGCTTCCTTAAGACTAATAACAACGTTTCTTTCGACTAGTCTTTGTTCATAAATAGGTTATTGTGCGTAATTCGTTCGGGAATGGATGTTATCAGGTGAAGGAAACTGATCCAATTGTCTAGGACCCACCGGATTGAATGGGTCCCCTAGAAAGAGTAAATACAAAATAAATCACAAACTAAATGTCTCATTGCGCAACATGTGTCACCATAAGTGGTTTGACGGAAACCTGTTATTTTCATTAACACTTTCTTACATCTTGTTGAACAAAACATTGGTAGTTATTAGTTTATCTTTATAATAAATATTAAAATGACATCACCTATCCATCGCTTGTGTTTGTATGTTGCTCAAACTGTAGCTAATAAATAGTATTGAATTGTGTTGTACTCATTCATGACATTCAGATCTGACTGTTCTACTATAAAATTTCTCTCTCTATGTTTTGCAAGTCCTAAATCGCTTCAGGTGTCACTCCGTTTTTATCCGCTTTGTTTTGGTTCTTAAAGAGCTTACTTTCAATAGAAGAACCGAAGTGAACCCAAACAACGTTTTTCTCCTCTAGATTTTAAATAAATTTGTTAAATTTCAGGTTACTATCGTATGTGCTTTAAAATAAATATCGCGTATAATGTTATATAGTTATTGTGAACCCTGGTGTCTGTTCGAGTGTTATCAGTTTCCCGTTTCAAAAGCTGTGCACGCTGACAAAACTCAACATTCACTTCTGAAATGACGATAGAACAGACATCAATAATGTTGATGTCAAACTTTATTTAACAATCAAGATATTCTACACCAAATTGTTAGGAACCAATCACATATTATACACGTTTCAAAACGTTACGTAACCTGAATAATAAAAACGTAGATTTACTGTATGGTACTGTTGAGTGGTTCTTAGCTCGACTGAAATGTTTAACAATTACTTTTTTACTTTTTGCGGTGGGTGGTACAAGTAGCTTAGAGCTGTGATTGTATTTGTTTGTTTGTAATTAAACCTAAAACTACACAATGGGCTATCTGTGTTCTGCCTACCACAGGTGCCGAAACCTGGATTCCAGCATTTTAAGTCCACAGACATACGGCCGTGCCACTGAGGGGGTCATTTTGGTTGTGAATGAAACTAGGAGTGTAATACAAATGACCTTTTTAAAAATCCATAAGAAATTTTAAGTAGATAAATTAACTTAAACTTTTCACGTCACTGGTGACGGGTACTTTTTTCCCGTATCTGATAAGTGTTTAGGAAGTTGTTGTCTATCCTGACGTAAGAGTTGTTACCTATTTCTGCGTGTGTGGGGGATGGTTTAACACAGATGCCCTGTATTGTGTTTGACAAGGTGGTTAGAGGACGGAAGTTTTTCTTCTAATTTTTGACACTTATTTCATCTCTGGTAACAGAACTCGAACCACAATCTGGCACGTTAATCAATAGGGCCACGACCCCCCGAATATAAATTAATTTCGATCAGAAACAGGTATCTTGGAGTCACAAAAAAAAGGAACAGATAGAACAAAAGGACGAGAACGAAAAAAAAAGAAGACGTAGTTATCAGTGTGAAGAATACCCACATCAATCCAACCACACAAATAAAATCGGTCTCATCGATCCAGCTGTGGTGTGTGCATCACTGATACCACGAGTAGGGGTGTTGGCTTTAAAGCTGTATCGAACTAAGTAGGCCAAGACGTTAAACTTTCCCACCTCACTTGTACAGTAACTTTTCAAGGTAATTGACATTAACACAAAACGTGTCGTGCACGTGATTAAAAATTGATTTCCTATTCCTTTTTATTGGAAACTGTCTATTGGTACAGATGGCAGATTTAAGTACAGGATTAATTATTGGTTGTGAGGTCATAATTCAACATAAATTATACACAGTGCAAAATTTGTTTCATAAAATTTATGTAGAAAAACAAAACGCCCGCGAAATGTTCGTGTACTGAGTAACTTGCTTTTAGAAAAGAACGTGGGATGGACCTTTGATGAAACTCTGTACCGGTGTTATAAAAGTCAAACCCTTAGCGTGGATAGTAATGGCTGAGTGATTAGTAGTTTAAAGAGGTGAAGTTTGGCCTTATTTAGTGGTTTTTCTATAAATGCTTTTTCTTGTTTGTGTATTTGTTGCAAAACCACATCGGGCTGTCTGCTGTGTCCACCGAGTGGAATCGAACCCTTGATTTTAGCGTTTTAAATCCGTAAACATAACATTGTTCCACCAGAGGACTTCCATAAACGCAAATAAAAATAATATGAAAAAAAACTTACATAAATTCATACATTATACATCACTTGTTTTATTACTCACTTTGGGTTTATATCTTAGTGATAAAGGAATTAAAAAAAACAACCCTTAACAATTACTTTATATAGTTATAAAACAAAGTCTTCTAAATGTTAATATTATACGGACACACACACATTGCCAATTTTGGATTCTCGTATAAAACGAGAATATATTACCGCCTACAACATCTCAGTTTAGAAATGCATGCTAATCGAGAACTTAGGGTTACGACTGTGTTTACCTACCTGGAGTACTCGAAGTAGGTCCATTGTAACAAGTAGTTTTGCTGGAGTTTTATTACGTCTAAGATTTTATGAGTGAAATAGATCGTCAGTGTTAAATCTATGGTGTTCGTTAAAAAATACCACAAAGATCAACCTTCTCTAAGTAACATACAAATGGTCTACTTGTGATACACTAACAGATTAGACAAAACCAGATCACGTGATCTGTAACGCTATAAAAGCCGGAAAGTCGGCTGAACGGTAGTAATTAGGGTTATAAATACTTAACATTTGATTATAAATTACTTCGTTTAGGAAAAATAAAAGAATGTGATAAAAATTAATTTAAACTTGGATATTAACAAGGATATGGTTAAAAAGAAACGTCAGTGTGATTAAATATTCATGAATGAACAATGCAAACGAAAGAAATGTTTTCTAGGCCTTGTTTTCGGTCTAAGGCAATATTGTTTCGCTTATTGAGTATGTGTGTTTTCTTATAGCAAAGTCACATCGGGCTCTCTACTGAGCTCACCGAGGGGAATCGAACCCATGATTTTAGCGTCATAAATGCGTAGACATACCGCTGTACTAGTGGGGGTTCGCTTATTGAGTGTTCTGTATGCTACCCGACAGCTCTTCGGTAAACTTGGAGGATTATAACACTAAAATACGGCTTACAACCTCACGGCGGATATAGCAGTGATAGCCTGTTAAGCAGTTTTGTACCGAAACAAAATGAAAAAAACAAAAGCAGACATAAAATCCAAAGTCAGGATTAAATTTTATAAATTCGTGATTGTGGTTTTAATTTTTGTTTCGTTCGCAGGATCTCTACCTCATTTTAAATTTAATATATTTTTTAAAAATATTATCATGTTTATATATATATATTTATACAAGTGTTTGTTTGGGAATTTTGCACAAAGCTACTCGAGGGCTATCTGTGCTAGCCGTCCCTAATTTAGCAGTGTAAGACTAGAGGGAAGGCAGCTAGTCATCACCACCCACCGCCAACTCTTGGGCTACTCTTTTACCAACGAATAGTGGGATTGACCGTCACATTATACACCCCCACGACTGGGAGGGCGAGCATGTTTAGCGCGACGCGGGCACGAACCCGCGACCCTCGAATTACGAGTCGCACGCCTTACGCGCTTGGCCATGCCAGGCCCATTTACAAGATAGTTTTATTTCTTAATTTAACTCTATAGCTACTCATAGGTTACAAAATTGTAAACTTTCAATTGCACAATCTTAAAAGTTTATGGAAAAAGTAGCCAACAGCTGTCGACTGAAATATGATTTTGTTTTCATTTCTAGTGAATTTTATCAACAAACTAAACAAACTTTCATGAACCACTTAACTATTCCAATATTTACAATATCAAAACAAGCAACTCAATATGCCAATATGTCCTTTTTTCTCCCTTGTTAATGGCGTGTGTATGAGAAAGCGCTGAATTTGTGTCTTTACCATGTTCGACATTCATGTCGTTTGTATTTTTGTACTAATATCTATGTAATGATATTATAGGTTATTATATATTATTATTTGATCGAGTTCTTCATAACCATCTGTGGTAGATCTCTTGACAGAGTTTTTGATCGAGTCCTCCACGACCATCTGTGATAGATCTCTTGACAGAGCTTTTGAATGAAATTTTCATAATCATCTGTGGTAGGTTTGGAACTGCAGGTCCCCAGGAAAGGAACCATTTGACCACAACCATTGCCAACTCTTTACTGTACCCATAAAAAGCTGCTCCTAAAACATTTGAAATTAACAAAGCTAATTTACCTTTTTACTTTATTTAAAGTACTAAAATACGCTTGTGGGTTCTATTTTTTAATTCAACTCAATAACCACTCATAGATTACAATTTGTATAACTAAAGAAATTTAAATAACGATTCTAACAACAGAACCAACCAATGGAGACTAATATATGATTTCTACGTGAAATATAATACTGTTTTGGATAAAGCCATAGTTTCCAAACAGCCCCCGACTGTGAATGTATTGTGAACCCCTGATTTTAGACTTACCGCTGTACCAGCAGGGGACACGAATTCGGTTGGAATGAAGCTCTCGCAACAGTTCTTGCATCGTTCACGAAAAAAAACAACAATATTTGAACATCAGGTCAAATTTATATATTTATGTACACATCTGACAACGTGAACAAAAACAGTGATGTTAGTACGGTTAGAAAGACCAATGGAATGCATTTATATCATCCCGAACTTTAGATATTAAAAGTAGTTGCTAAAGTTTTCTTTGGTGAAATTATTACGTGATATGTGAAAGAAATGTCTCGTACATTGATAACTGTAACAAAGTAGTTTAAAAAGTTTTTAAAGTAAAGCAAGACAAACATTTGAATCTGTTTAATTATTTAGATTATACAAACGTATAAACATGAAACGTATGAGTTTATTATAGTAAACTTAACACAATATAGTACAGTTAATACTGCACCCTTTAAACTTATTTTTCCATTTAAAGTCGCACCAAACATGCTCGCCCTCTCAACTGTGGGGCGTTATAATGTAACGTTCAATCCCACTATTCGTTGGTAAAAGAGTAGCCCAAGAGTTGGCGGTGGGTGGTGATAACTAGCTGTCTTCCGTCTAGTCTTACACTACTAAATTAGGGACGGCTAGCACAGATAGCCCTCGAGTAGCTTTGTGCGAAATTCAAAAAACAAACAATTTATTTCAATTTTCATTTCAAAATATTAACTGCAGCTACACAAGGACTGTTGCGCATATTGACTGGCGATTGTGAACTTAGAGCCTACATAATTATAAACGTTTTCGCGTTATAAGTTTTGTACAGTGTTTTTGCTCTAATGGGGAGCGAACCACGAATCCTCTGAGTTCCAATCCGGCCTAGCTAACCCAAGAGTTGAAGGTAGATGTTGACAAATAGCTGTTGCTTTCCTTCTAGTCTTTCAGTTGAAAATTGGGGAGGGCTGCGCGTAGACGACCACTTTTGTAGCTCTGGAAAAAATGGAAAATAATCAAAACCCTTTAAAAATATATTCCAAGTAGTCATGGTTAAGTTTTGTTTCAACTTCTTTCATGGTTTCAATTTTTTTTTTCTTTTAATCAAAGGTTTTATTGAATTGACCACTTATCTGTTGTGGCTTAGTTTTCTCGTGTGTAAAGAGCTAATAAAAAAAAGTGTAAAAAATCATTGAGTGGATGTTGTCAAGAAAAGATAAAAGTCATTAGAAAAACAAGGAAACGAGCAAGCACGTGCACTCTGACGTGCCTCATCAGTGCCAGAACATCGGCAGAGCTTTGATTCAATCTTTAGACTTGCGATGAAGCTTTAACCTAATAAACTAAACCGAAATAAATAAACAACTAAAAAAATCACACTCGTGTTCATAAAAGTGGAAGCAGAGTGAGCGACAATCTGTTTCTGTCGGTAAAAGGAGTGAATGGACAGTAGCAACGGGATTGAGGGTTAACACTGGGATTGAGGGATTCTCTGTAGGTTAAAATCAATACAAAACACACATAAACTCGTATAAGTGTTTTTCATAAAAACAGGAGGGAAAGTATAATGTTTCTCATTTGTAAGTTTTTTGGAATCAGTAATCAGAAAGGGATTTAAATATATCTGTTGAACGTAATTCATTCGACACCAAAGGTAATTAAATACAGCCTTTAGAAGTTTGTTTATTCAACACGGAGAACAATCTTTAAACATACTACTTAGTAATTCACTCAGAGCAGCCCTTAAACACAGCCTTTAGAAGATAATTTTGTCTACACCAGAGGACAAGCCATTAAACACAGCCTTCAGAAGTTAATTTTGTCAAAACCAGAGGACAAGCCATTAAAGCCTTTAGAAGTTCCTTCTGTTGACACCAAAGGACAGGCCGTTAAACACAGCCTTTAGAAGTTAATTTTGTCAACACCAGAGGACAAGCCATTAAATCCTTTAGAAGTTCCTTCTGTCGACACCAGCTTTAAAAGTTCCTTTTGTTAACACCGGAGAACAGGCCATTAAAAATAGCCTTTAGAAGTTCCTTTTGTCGATACCAGAGGACCGGCAATTAGCTGCAAACGTAATGAGTTTCTTTTTCATATTGTGGCAACTGTGAGTTTTCTCTCAAACTACGAGAGGATTAAAAATAAAAAAACACATATTTTAAGTTTTTATCAAATCGATTCCCATAAAAATCACGTTTTTTAATTCTCTCTTTTTGAAAAATTTAAGATTGGTGATTTAATTAAAATAACTTAGGGAATGTGTGTAGAATATTACATGGATTAATGAATACTATCGACAACAGATGTCTCTTCACGTAGGGTTAAAGCCTGATATAGTAATTGAGAACGACATACGATTGAACATTTTCGGCGACAAGTCTTGAAATATCGTGTGGCGTTTGAACTCTCTTCAATGAAACTTACAATTATCAATGTGCATCTAGAGAAATTTTGATCGTCTAGAACATGTACTTTTTAAGGTATAATAATTTCAGATATGGAGGTTTCATTCTAGTAATTCTATTTTATTTGGAAAAAAACGAGTTATTCATAGAGATAAAAGTTTCTTAATAATTCCATTATATGAACTTAATTTTTAAGACCAGATTTAATTAAATTTAATACTACATTAAACATCCTTAAAAGTTACAGATAAAAAGTGGTATTCATCATTAAAGTATTAAAGTATGCATGCTCTTGAATTGTATACGCCATTTTAAAATCCAAAACAAGTTATCACAACAAAGTCGAGTTTCATCGCTTTGGTATTCATATTAAACACATATAATTTCATACGATTGTAAAGAGTTTGGCATAAATGTGGCGTTCTGGAGTTGATGTTAAACAGAAAACCTTCAATTACAGTGTATAACGAGTTTTGTTTAGCTGTGGTGTTTTGAAGTTGATATGGTTTGGTGTGAATATTGCGATACACGAGAGATATCTGCGCTAGCCATTCCTAATTTAGCAGTGTAAGACTAGAGGGAAGGCAGCTAATCATCACCACACAACGCCAACTCGTGGGCTACTCTTTTACCAACGAATAGTGGATTGAACGTCAAATTTTTACGTCCCTACAGTTGAAAGGGCGAGGATGTTTAGTGTGACGGGGTTTCGAACCCACGACCCTCAGATTACGAATTGAGTGCCTTAACCACTTGGCCATGCCGAGCCCAAGTTGATATGAAATGGGATAACATTTAACTATAGTAGAGAAACGTTTTGCCTCTCTGTGGTGTTTTCTAGTTTATATCAAACTGATAACCCACCAGTGGCACAGCGGTATGTCTGCGGGCTCACACCACGAGAAATCAGGTTTCAATATTCGTGATGGGAAGAGCACAAATTGCCCATTGTGTAGCTTTGTGCTTAATTTCAAAACAAACGATTAAGCTGATGTGAGTACTAACATTTAATTATAGTGTGTATAGAGTTTAAATGATATAGTTCTACAACAGAGAACATGAGAACTGTTTTATAATTTCAAATTTTAGTTTTGTGACGGATTTACTATTATATATTATTTGATTTCTATGTTTGTTTCAGTTTTTTTCTTTAGAAATGCTTGTAACGTGTATTGTTAAACATGTATTGCGAAAGTCCTGCCTATTCTCTAAGTTTGTAGATTTCGATTGAACAAATCAACATGTTTTACGAACACACCAGCATATCTTCGAATATTGTTTTCAACTGAACTTTCGAGAACCTCGCCTAAAGTCTATAAGACGGCGCACAAAGAGACAGTTTTATATATTGTTGGTTTGCTACAGTTAATATACTATAAACTTCGGAAGCTATAACTATGATAAACCCTTATTAATCAGAAAATTATAGATTTTTGAATGGAAACGTTTATAGATTTTGAACTTTACAAACCGTTTAACTTCAGTGAACTAATTTCGGACGTTAGAATTTCTAGGAGGACATTAAATATTTTCGTTGGAGAAAAGTAGGCCTGTAAACGCGTGAGGCTAGCCAAAAATAGAGAGCTAGCTAGTTTATCAACTCAAAATTAATTCGCTCATCGTGAGCCGTCGATAGAATATTCACTTCCAGACCAGATAGAAGACTCAATATTGCTTGTGAACTGGTAAAACTTTTGTATATAAATTATTATTTGTAACAATCATTATAAATTGTATTGTTATTTGTGTATTAAAAGATATTTGCCTTAATAAAGAAAACTGTGTATTAAACTTATTTACAAATATAATACATTTGATATATATATCGACATTCAATTAACTTCTAAATTAAAACTAAAATTTCAGGCTATTCGAAATCGTAATACGTAATACAATAAATCGGAGAATCGTTCGAGATAAATTATAATATGCAACAATACACATATGGTACATTGTTGATTCTTACACTCTAGAATCTTTCACAACTTTAGAAAATGGGCAGGAATTTCGTAATACAGATTTAACAGTATAAGTTACACGCATTTCTAAATATTTATTTAAGTAAAATAAACACCGATGTTGAAATAAATACATAATAGTAAAGCTGTTACAAAGTAAACTTGTATCTTTACAAATTTGATGTTGTTCAGTAATTTCCGCTAGTTTTAATTCAATTTTGAAATAATCAATCTATTTTTCGTTTTTTGTAAAAGGTATATGTGGAATTAATCTGATATTTATGGTTACTAACCACTATTGGTTAAACAATAGCAATTGTATAGTTGTCTGTGGAACGTCTTCTACAAGCGAAACGTCGATATATGAGAAAAATCCGAAGTTGTTTTGCTATGTTTAATACAATACAATTATAGTTCACCCGTTGACAGTCTCTAAGTAAGGTAGTGATAGTTATTCTGGATAACTCCCCCTAGAGGCATTAGACTGAACGTATAATTCGAAATAAAGTATAGGCTGTAGTGCGTGGTTTCTTGTTTCTGGTAACTCAACTTATTGCTCTAGGGGATTTAGATCTGTCTAGCTTTAGTGTTCCTTGTTTGTGAGTATTGCGTTTCAAGGAAAAGAGAACATAGAAGAATTACGTTACATTTTACTGACCTCTATCACTACGCGGGTAAAAATATAACACAGTATTATTTTAGAAATTGACAGGTGACTGTTACGTGCTAAAAATGAATATGTTTTCGATGCATGAAATTATGAGTAGAGAAGTACTTGTTTACATATCTTTAATAAATTAAATTAGCTTCTATCAATTTACTGGCCAGTACAATTTGGACAGTCTTTTTACAAGAGTTCGAATAATCTAAATTTCTTTGCTTTTTAATCTCAAATAGTAATTTTTCACATACTGACATATATTTTCTTGATTATTCACACGCACACACAAATATATATACTGATGTCTTACACAGACATATCTTTTGTATTATTTTGATCTAAAGTTAAATACATTTTGATTAAATTCGCGAGATAGCGTTAACCACGTCACCACAAATGAATAATATTGCAAATTAATTACTTTAAAAATGTGAATGTTTAATGGCATTCCTAGTAATTCATACACATTCATGAAGGCGTACATTATTTAATACGGCCATTGCAGACGTACGTTAACACAGATAATGTGATACTGATGTCTTTACGTATTGTTCACTGTGTCGTGATTCAGTCTGACATCTTTACGTATTGTTCACTGTGTTGTGATATTGACGTCTCTACGTAATGTTCGCTGTGTCGTGATACTGACATTTTCACGTATTGTTCACTGTGTCTTCATGTCGTGATACTAACGTCTTTACGTATTGTTCGCTGTGTTGTGATACTGACGTCTTAACGTATAGTTCATTGCGTTATGACACTAACATCTTCACGTATTTGTCACTGCGTTGTGATACTGACGTCTTAACGTATTGTTCGCTGTGTTGTGATACTGACTTCTTCACGTATTGTTCGCTGTGTCGTCATACTGACATCTTCACGTATTGTTCACTGTGTTGTGATACTGACGTCTTAACGTATAGTTCATTGCGTTATGATACTGACATCTTCACGTATTTATCACTGTGTTGTTATACTGATTTAATTGCCAACTTATTGTTATACTGTTGATTTTGTTTGTTTTGGAATTTCGCACAAAGCTACTCGAGGGCTATCTGTGCTAGCCGTCCCTAATTAACAGCGTAAGACTAGAAGGAAGGCAGCTAGTCATCACCACCCACCGCCAACTCTTAGGCTACTCTTTTACCAACGAATAGTGGAATTGACCGTAACATTATAACGCCCCCACGGCTGGGAGGGCGAGCATGTTTGGTACGACGCGGGCGCGAACCCGCGGATTACGAGTCGCACGCCTTACGCGCTAGGCCATGCCAGGCTATACTGTTGATATTTCTTCGAAACAAAACTAACTTAAATAAAACAAGTTAATTTATTCACAAGCCATCCTTCCATTGTTTATGAGTCTGACACCGAACTAATTAAAGAAAGTTAGAACTTGTTTACGAAGGTTTAATTCACGTATGGACACATTTTTTTATTATCATCCTAAGACATAAAAACAAGTTGTTGAGTTTGGTGATCAAAGTTGAATGGTGCTGGGATAACGTGTGAGCTTCTTCTCTGGTGGTTCATTAGATCTTCATTTGATACGTGTAAATGAGCTGAACAGATAATGAAGGAACTTTATCTGCAAATAATAACTTCCCAGGGCACGTGTGACCGTGAAGATAAATAAAAGAAGCGGAGAAACAGAAATGAGTGAGTTAGAAAAACGAAAGCAATGACAGAAGAAACCAGGAGGAATGTGAGAGACAGAAAGCAGGTTGTTATAGATCAACAAGGGAAGCAAGGGATGGAGTTTGGAAATACAACCTGCAAGCTACTAACCAATATCAAGTTAAAATAAAGTGGACAGAAACAAAACTATGAGAGGAAGTAGAAACTAGTATAAGGAAGAAATGAGTAAAACCAGGAATGAAGATCTAAGAAACAATTAACAACGGGAACGTCATTTGTTCTGAAGTAAAATTAAATAACAATAAGTGAAAGAAACCAGGGAAACAAATATTTAGTGGAACCTGATAAGAATGAGTAAGTGAACTTGAGGTATAAAACTGACTGACAATAAATATTGTTTGTTAGTGATACTCTTAAATAACCTTGACATTATAATAATCAAATTAAAAATGTATTATTGGCTCACTAGGTATCATTAAACAAGTGGATGATCTAACAAGCAGTTAGAGAAGTTAAACAAATATGAAAGCAACTTGAAGGGTATATTTATTACACAGAGGAACAATCGAATGTATATAGATAAGAAAACAAAGATACACAATTTAAATAAGGACTACATAGTATTTACTTAGTAGTAATATTATGTTGACAATATTATCATGGTTTACTTTATAGTAATAAATTATCTTCAATATATATGTAAAAACGGCTGGTTTGGGTTGAGAAAATTTTTATGTAAAGGAGCGAACAACGTTTCGACCTACTTCGGTCATCGCCAAGTTCACAAAGAAAGAAAGAGGTAACTGACCGATAGCTGACCAGATGTTTGAAGGGAGTTGTGTAACTGTGTGTAGGAATGTAGAGGGCGCGCTTAGATCTTTGATTATATTTATTAATACAGGTATAAGGGTGTTCCTTTGTATTCACCACAAGTAATTAATAAGCAATTTTGATACATGTGTGCATCTACAGAACACACACTTAATTTTTTCAATCACATTAACTCTATACATCCCAACATTAACTTCACATATGAACATAAAGAAAGCAATCAAATATCATTTCTTAACATCAAAATTACAAGAACCGATACACAATTTAAAACAGAAATCCACCGAAAAATCACCCATACTGGACTATACATTCCTTGGGACTCAGCACATGAAACAAAACAAAAAGTTAACATTTTAAGAAATCAAATAAACACAGTCATAAAACTATGCTCACAAGATGAAATTAACGATGAATTAGACAAAATAAAACAATACTTTATCAACATCAATAAGTTTCCTCCACAAACCGTAAGAAACATTACACGCACACACCCGGCATGGCCTAGCGCGTAAGGCGTGCGACTTGTAATCCGAGGGTCGCGGGTTCGCGCCCACGTCGCGCTAAACATGCTCGCCCTCCCAGCCGTGGGGGTGTATAATGTGACGATCAATCCCACTATTCGTTGGTAAAGAGTAGCCCAAGAGTTGGCGGTGGGTGGTGATGACTAGCTGCCTTCCCTCTAGTCTTACACTGCTAAATTAGGGACGGCTAGCACAGATAGTCCTCGAGTAGCTTTGTGCGAAATTTCCAAACAAACAAACACACCTAGACAAAAAGCAAAATCAACCAACAAAAGTAAATATATCTCACGAATCAAAAAAATCACGAAACCATATACTGCTGTATACCATATAGCAGAAAAATAACCAACATTTGGCAAAAACTAGTAACAAAATATGACATTCCAGTTAATACCAAATTTATTCAAAAACCAGGCACAAAACTGAGGTCTATACTATGTAAAAACTACACTGACAAACACAACACCAACATTATTTACAAAATACAATGTGATAACTGCCACGACTTCTATATTGGAGAAACAAGTAGAAAAATGGAAACCAGATTCAAAGAACATAAAAAGTCACCTTCACACGTTTTCGAACACTGCAAGTCAAATAAACACAACATAACCATAGAAAACACTCAAATACTAAATAAAGAAACAAACATACACAAACGCAAAATTAATGAAGCCTCACTTATACAACAACTCAAGCCCAAAATAAACCAGTACAAAGGAACACCTTTATACCTATATTAGTAAATATAATCAAACATCTAAGCAGGCCCTCCACATTCCTATACTCAGTTACACAATTCCTTTCAAACATCTGGTCCAGTTACACAATTCCCTTCAAACATCTGGTCAGCTATCGGTCAGTTACCTCTTTCTTTCTTTGTTAACTTGACGATGACCGAAGAAGGTCGAAACGTCGTTCGCTCCTCTACATAATAATTTTCTCAACCCAAACCAGCCTTTTTTACATATATATTTCTCTAGTGGGTTTTCTCGTCATCACTGATTATTATCTTCAATGTTATCATTGCTTACTTTATAACAATATTACATCATAAATGTTACCATTGTTTACTTTATAATACTAATATATTATGAAGGTTACTATTGTTTACTTTATAACAATATCATATCATAAATGTTATCATTAGTTACTTTACAATAATAAGTGTTACAAGTGTTTACTTTACAACAATATTACACAATTAATGCTTCCACTGTTTACTTTGTAACAATAATGTGTTATAAATGTTACTATTGTTTACTTTATAATAATAATAATAATAATATATTATCAATGTTACCATTGGCTACTTTATAATAATATCATATTATAAGTGTTACCATAACAATATCATATTATAAGTGTTACCATTGGTTACTTTATAACAATATTATATCGCAATGTTACCATTGGTTACTTTATAATAATATCACATTATAAATGTTACCATTAGTTACTATACCATAATATCCTATTATAAATGTTATCATTGGTTACTTTATAATAATATCATCAGTGTTGCAACTGTTTACTTTACAACATTATACAATTAATGTTACCACTGTTTACTTTATAACAATATCATATTATTAATGTTACTACTATTTAGTTTATAATAATATCACATTGCAAATGTTACTATTATTTACTTTATAGTAATATTATATCGCAAATGTTACTATTATTTACTTTATAATATTATATCGCAAATGTTACTATTATTTACTTTATAATAATATTATATCGTAAGTGTTACTACTGTTTACTTTATAATAATAATGTATTATCGATGTTACTATTGTTTACTTTATAACAATATTATATCGTAAATGTTACCATTGTTTACTTTATAATAACAATACATCATCAATGTTACTGTTGTTTACTTTATAATAATATTATATCATAAATGTTTCCGTTGTTTACTTAATAATATTTAAAAACTATGGTTTGTTTGTTTGTTTGTTTTGAATTTCGCACAAAGCTACTCGAGGGCTATCTGTGGTAGCCGTTCCTAATTTAGCAGTATAAGACTAGAGGGAAGGCAGCTAGTCATCACCACCCACCGCCAACTCTTGGGCTACTCTTTTACCAACGAATAGTGGGATTAACCGTAACATTATAACGCCCCCACGGCTGAAAGGGCGAGCATGTTTGGCGCGACGGGGATGCGAACCCGCGACCCTCAGATTACGAGTCACACGCCTTAACACGCTTGGCTTCAAAAACTATCGAGAATCAGAATTATCCAGTTTCTGAATTTTGTTTTCTTTTTTGATCTCAGTATCTTTGATTTATAATCAATCTGTGTAACAAGATCAGATAACAGTTTATAAAACATTGGGATATCGTTTGAGATTCAGTAAATTAGATATCTTTGAAAGATGTTTTCAACTTTCAATGAGGATTCTACTATATATTTTCATACTGCTGATAGATGTCGCTACGTGTCACTATCGACCGTAATTTAATATTTAAATGATGGTGCTTATTGTTTCATATTATCATATGGTTTAAACAACATAGTCATTGTAATTTGAATTGCCAACCAATTCTCTTTAATTAATTTGAGGACATTTTATTCACAGTGGTAAGGCTTAAAAATTAAAAAAATGTAAATGTCATTATTATTTTTCAGACATTTTGATTTATAGATGGGAAATTGGCAGGGTTGGTCTAAGAAAAAATATTTTTATTTTTTATTATTTTTAAAGAGGATTTTTAGTTAAAGAATAATAATATTTTCTTTCTAAATACGACTACAAGTAATTTCTTAATCTCCTAAATCGTAATTACATTTTTAATTAAACTTTGAAATTAACTTTTGATGTTTACAAACTCAATGAAAAAGAATCTGAGAATCAGTTTTAAGAAAGAAGGAAATACAAGAGAAATACGTATAGAACTGAGCAATGTTTAATACAAGAGAAACTAATAAAGAACTGAGCATTGTTTAATTCAGGAGAAACTAATAAAGAACTGAACATTGTTTAATACAAGAGAAACTAATAAAAACTGAACATTGTTTAATGCAGGAGAAACTAATAAAGAACTGAGCATTGTTTAATTCAGGAGAAACTAATAAAGAACTGAGCATTGTTTAATACAAGAGAAATACGTATAGAACTGAGCAATGTTCAATACAAGAGAAAGTAATAAAGAACTGAGCATTGTTTAATACAAGAGAAACTAATAAAGAACTGAACATTGTTTAATACAAGAGAAACTAATAAAAACTGAACATTGTTTAATGCAGGAGAAACTAATAAAGAACTGAACATTGTTTAATACAAGAGAAACTAATAAAAACTGAACATTGTTTAATACAAGAGAAACTAATAAAGAACTGAGCATTGTTTAATTCAGGAGAAACTAATAAAGAACTGAGCATTGTTTAATACAAGAGAAATACGTATAGAACTGAGCAATGTTCAATACAAGAGAAAGTAATAAAGAACTGAGCATTGTTTAATACAAGATAAAGTAATAAAGAACTGAGCATTGTTTAATACAAGAGAAACTAATAAAAACTGAACATTGTTTAATGCAGGAGAAACTAATAAAGAACTGAACATTGTTTAATACAAGAGAAACTAATAAAGAACCGAACATTGTTTAATACAAGAGAAACTAATAAAGAACTAAACATTGTTTAATGCAGGAGAAACTAATAAAGAACTGAACATTGTTTAATACATGAGAAACTAATAAGGAACTGAACATTGTTTAATATAGGAGAAACTAACAAAGAACTGAACATTGTTTAATACATGAGAAACTAATAAGAAACTGAACATTGTTTAATGCAAGAGACACTAATAAAGAACTGAACATTGTTTAATACATGAGAAACTAATAAGGAACTGAACATTGTTTAATATAGGAGAAACTAACAAAGAACTGAACATTGTTTAATACATGAGAAACTAATAAGAAACTGAACATTGTTTAATACATGAGAAACTAATAAGGAACTGAACATTTTTTTATGCAGGAGAAGTTAAAAAGGAATTGAACATTGTTTGACGCAGGAGAAACTAATAAGGAACTGAGCATTGTGGAGAAACTAACAAGGAACTAAACATTGTTTAATAGAGGAGAAACTAACAAGGAACTGAACATTGTTTAATACAAGGGAAACTAATAAGGAAGTAAACATTGTTTATTAAAGGAGAAACTAATAAGGAACTAAACATTGTTTAATAGAGGAGAAACTAATAAGGAACTGAACATTGTTTAATACGTGAGAAACTAATAAGGAAGTAAACATTGTTTATTAAAGGAGAAACTAATAAGGAACTAAACATTGTTTAATAGAGGAGAAACTAATAAGGAACTGAACATTGTTTAATACGTGAGAAACTAATAAGGAAGTGAACATTGTTTAATACATGAGAAACTGATAAGGAACGGAACATTGTTTAATACATGAGAAACTAATAAGGAACTGAACATTGTTTAATACATGAGAAACTAATAAGGAACTGAACATTGTTTAATACATGAGAAACTAATAAGGAACCGAACATTGTTTAATGCAGGAGAAACTAATAAAGAACTGAACAATGTTTAATAGAGGAGAAACTAACAAGGAACTGAACATTGTTTAATAGAGGAGAAACTAACAAGGAATTGAACATTGTTTAATACATGAGAAACTAATAAGGAACTGAACATTGATGCAGGAGAAACTAAAAAGGAATTGAACATTGTTTGACGCAGGAAAAACTAACAAGGAACTGAACATTGCTTAATACATGAGAAACTAATAAGGAACTGAACATTCTTTGATGTAGGATAAACTAATAAGGAATTGAACATTGTTTGAAGCAGGAGAAACTAATAAGGAACTGAACATTGTTTAATACATGAGAAACTAATAAGGAACTGAACATTGTTTAATAGAGGAGAAACTAACAAGGAACTGAACATTGTTTAATACATGAGAATCTAATAAGAAACTGAACATTGTTTAATACATTAGAAACTTATAAGGAATTGACATTGTTTAATGCAGGAGAAACTAATAAGGAACTGAACATTGTTTGACGCAGGAGAAACTAATAAGGAGATGAACATTGTTTAATAGAGGAGAAACTAACAAGGAACTGAACATTGTTTAATACATGAGAATCTAATAAGGAACTGAACATTGTTTAATACATTAGAAACTTATAAGGAACTGACATTGTTTAATGCAGGAGAAACTAATAAAGAACTTAACATTGTTTAATAGAGGAGAAACTAACAAGGAACTGAACATTGTTTAATACATGAGAATCTAATAAGAAACTGAACATTGTTTAATACAAGGGAAACTAATAAGGAACTAAATTTTTGTGAAATAGTTTTGCCTTTGAGATCGTGGTTACAGTATAAAAATAACGAGTAATTTCTCATTTAGCATTAGAGTATTCCAAATGTTGGCGGTGGTACTGTTGACTAATTTTCTTCTGGCTATAGTCTGTCAGTTCAAAGTAATGGACGGCTTTACGTGTAAAGTCTATAACAAATACATCACTGATGGGAGACGATTGAACGAGATACGTGCCTCGCCCACAATTTTATTTTGAAACTTTTCGTTGCCTGGCAACTACACGTGCCATTTGCTCGGACATGCTTTTCGCGGCCATAAATACAACTTTGGACATCAAACTAAGATTAATAATGGCGAATTTTTGTTGAGTGCATTTTGCCATTAAGGAAGACGAACTCATTAACGTAGGAGACAAGTAAAATTATCCATCCCATAATAAGGCAAATAACTACATCTTATTTAAAGAGAGTTTTCCGGATTAAAGATAAGTCCCGAGATTAATTAAAGGTTAATTTAATAACAAGCAGTGAAATTAAAGTTCCTCTTGTTATAGGATCACTCGATACCAGCTTGTCTTAACCTGTGAATGAAAGTGTTCCTTTGAAAGCAAAGGCCATTAAGATGATTAGTCTTAACGGACATAACTCGTTATAAAGTTATGAATTACATCCTTGCAAAACAAAGTTGATGCTTCACGTTATAAGAATAAACTTTATTTACAACCCCACAGAAGAGAGTTATTGGAAGGTTCAGTGTATTTTCACAGTTACACTTTATACAGTAAAGTAATTAAAAACACGCACCGTAGGTGGTGTAATGAACATTTACTGTACATGGTGTGAAGTGTGATGTGACCATCCTCTGCGTTGGTGTCGCTAGCAAACTAAATTTTATTTGAGTTCAATGTCTTTTTTTTTTTTCACCTGGGTTTCCAGAGTTTTGGGATTCTTTGGTAAACAAATAAGAAGTGGAGGAAAACTGATCGATTCACAGTAAAAAGTCATACATAGTGAGTGGAAATAATGTAGTTCTAGTGACAGTTCTCTAGGCTTTGCAGTATCTTAAAGGAATTTATCAAGACAGTTGAAGAGGCATACAAGTGTTGAATGAAGATTTAATATCTTTGTTTCTCACATTGACTGTCAATCGATTAGTAGAATGTGTTCAACGTCATGTAGGCTAACAGAACGATCAAATTTTAAAAGTGCCCCAGGAATGGAACATTGAATTCATCTTTAATTTTAAACTAATATTGTTCTTCAACTGACAGAAATACATTTGACCAGTATTTTTTCAAGTTATCTTTTAAGTAAGTTAAAACTAATCAGCCATTTTGGTTGATGATGTGCTAACAAAGAAATTGGTGTTTAAAGTAACCAATAAATTTGGCTAAAGATATGTTAACATATTTATTGTTTACTTTAAATACGAGTTTAATGAAATGGAAACTTTACATTTGATAATAAAACCTTTATTTATTAATTTTCCTTTGGAAAAAGTTTTAAAATGAACTTGTTGCATTAGAAGAAAGATGTAATATTTCAAACTAAGTTCATTAAAAACTTTTAGAATTTGTCTCCAAGGAATTGAATTTGACATCAACAACAAATACCAAGTAAGTTTTTCCCTTACTGTAACTTAATATTCAACGCAGAACTATAAGTTTATTGGATACGTTATGATGGAATAATAATGTTAGTTTTATATGCGAAATATATCATAAGATAACTTTTACTTACAGCTTTACATTTCAATTTCAGCAGTTGTGTTTATTTAACGTAAATGTAGTTAAATTAATAATTCATGGTGCCTCTAAACTACCTCAATAATTTCAACAACAACAAACGTTTCTAAACGTAACTGTTTTTTTTTTTTTCAAATGGCGTTATACGTAATTATTTCGGTAAGTTCTACAATTTTAAACAAATACAATTCAACATTTAAAAACAAACAGTTTGTTATTCATGATGACGAAAAACCCACTTCAAGTAAAAAATGTCACAAACTCTTTTTGTTAACTTGAAGATGACCTAAGAAGGTCGAAACGTTGTTTTGCACTTTATTTTAATTAAAGTTTTAATACCCACACAAGTCGTCTTGAGAATACAAACAGTTTGTTAGTTTGTGTTATGTAACAGTTAACGGTCCCCCTGATGGGCAGAGGTAAGTTTACAGACTTAGTATTCTAAAATCCTAGGTTCGATTCCCCACAGTAAAAACACTGCAAATAGTTCATTGTGAATTTGTGCTAAAATGAAAAAAAAAAAACATATACGTAATTATTCAAAAACAAAATGATTTGATATTAGTTTTAATACTTGAGAATGGAATGTTGACTGTTGTTGTTTTTATAACATAATTTCGTATTCAAACATATGTAATGTGATATATGAATTTAACTACATGTGATTATAATTTCCACTGCGAGGCGGTTAGAAACATGCAAATTTAGAGACGAATGATAAATGTAGTGCACGTGGTCTCGAGCTTCGTAAATATGACGTAACGCACGTAGTAGTATGTTTAATATTCTCGGTAGAGGGCGTGATCAGAAAATGTCATTGATTAACAAATCTAAGCCTGTGCAGAACTGTGTCGGTTCCAGAAATATAACTGGTAATGTTAATAACAATTACATATGATAATTAATCGGTATGAACCCAGTGAGGAATATTGACACACTAGTTTATGGCACGTGTCACATTAAAAGGAACTCGAATGATATTAGCTTACAGTATTCTCTTCCTATAAGAAAGTGTGGAAGATGGTTTATAGCATGTGTCACAGTATGAGAAGCTGGCGACGCTGGTTTATAACATGTGTAATTTTAAAAGGAACGAGTTTATAGGATGTGTCCCACTATGCGGAACTCCGATGTTATTGGTTTACAATATGTGTCATATCACGATGGCTGTTCTGAACAGACTAAAAATTAAATATCTCGAAAATAAAAGAATAAACACAATTTATACATAAACGGATTATGCGGGAAGTCTACTTTTAAGGATGGACTGATCATACAGTGTTTGTCTCATACTCGTATTTCAATAATTTAAATGGGTTTAGATTCAAGTAAAATATTTCACAGTTTACAATGGGAGCCGCACGAAATTAGTTACGGTAATTTTGAACAGACAGGAACCGTAAGTAACTAGACGTCTAAAAGATACACACCTAATTAGTCTATAGTTCTTTAAGTCATACTCGGGATGAAACACCTCTTTCCAATGCCATTTTCTTTAATATTAGAAAAGTTCAAGCTTCAGTTATAAAATTATAATTATTTCAGCTTAACTTTTTTTAGTCATCTCCGTGTTCCCATTACTTCAAATATCGCTCGACAAAAGAGACCAATAAGAAACCAGTAAAACAACACAGCGAATCGTTAGAGACGTTGGCATTGTGATTGTTGGACCATCTTTTATGTGGTCTTTCTTCTCTTAACTAAAAGATATTGTAACAGTACTGGTTTTCAATATGACTCCCATTACTGAAAATATTCCAAATTTTAAAAAATTGAAATCAGAGCCAACATAAAGCGTTCGGAGAAAGAAAAACACTGACATCTGTATGAGTAAAGATTAGATATACAGAATTATTTTTAAACTAATACTTCGTAATAAATGTATGAAACAAAATCCAGCCCTAAAACGTACATACTTCAGTGTACCTTAAGCCTAACTGCTTCTCCATTGTCATTTTATCTAAAAAACAACAAGAACTTATACTTAAAGTAACATTTTTAGGGTTAATTTAGTATTTGTTGTCTGATTTAGGTAAAACTGTATTACTGGCTACAGTGTCCGTCTAACAGAAAATTTCCAACACGTCCTCTACGTTCCTACACTAAATTACATAACCGCCTTCAAATATGTGGTCAGCTACCGGTCAGTATTCCTTTCTTTCTTTGTGAACCTGACGATGACCGAAGAAGGTCGAAACGTTGTTCGCTCCTCTACTAGTGCTTTCTCTACCCATACCAGCCGTTTTTTAAATATATAAATATATAAAATCTCCAGCAAATCACTATCGTATGTTGTTAGCTCGATAAATCGAGTTGTGGTAGAATTAGGCTTAAGAACTGTATCAACATTATACAGAAGTTGTTTACATTTACTGAGAAAAAAGTTATTTGTATATCTCTTTATGGATCTCTACTTCTCATTTAGTTTTACTTTTTAAATATATATATACAAGTAATGGAGCCAAAGGAACAATGAAACATTAGTAACCAAGGTTAATGTTGGAACTCATAACCAAAATGACATTGACTAATGTATAAGAAGCACTTAGTAACCATAGTGATGCTTTTATACATGCTAAGACAGGTACTGGTAACCAAGGTGACATTAATGTGTAATTGGTTTGTTTTGTTATGAATTTCGCGCAAAGCTACACGAGGACTATCTGCATGAGCCGTTTCTAATTTATCAGTAAAAGACGAAAGGTAAGGCAACTATGTCATCACCACTCACCGCCGGTTCTTGGGCTAATCTTACCAACGAATAGCGTAATTGATCGTAACATTATAATACCTCCACGGTGGAAAGGGAGAGCATATATGTCAGAACGGGGAATCAAACCCGCAACCGGTAAATTGCGAGTCGAGTACGCTAACCATCTGGCCATGCTGATATATAACACACAATTAGTAACCAAAGTAATAGCTCTATATACAGTAAGGTAATTATTTTTAAGGATAATCAACCACGACGTACCAATAGAGGTTACAAAGCTATTAAATATAAAACGTTTTTACTGCTGTCCTTCAATCATATAACTATTTTTTCTTGTCTTTTGTACAAGTTTTAAAATATAAAAGTTTTAAGATGTAAAAATATAATAAACATCATTAACAAAATAGCAGAGTAATTCTAATTATGAGTAATTTAGATAATTTCGTCGTAGTTAAAAGGAAATCTTAAAAAACCCAGATACAGATAATGTTCTAACATTTCTTTAAATACACATATAGATTTACAGCAAAATATTTAATTTTTGATAAATTAATTGTATTTACAGATACGCTAATTACACTCACATTACTTCTGAGTCGAGGGATGGTAATTTGGTAGATGTTATTTAAACAGAACAGATCAATATACTTAAATATGCTACTTGCACACAGCCTGTTTTAGCGGGACCAATAACATCAAAGTATTGTTGTCAAATTAGAAAATTTATTTTTTCGTATATCGCCTTATATCGCGCTAGTTTTATGTTCATAAAGTTAAGTTATTCAATTATCACACACACACAAACAAGCGGAACATATAACAACGATAACCATTAGAAGTGCAATCAATATTCCTTTTTCCTTGTTTTGAAAAAAAATATCGTTTTGATTTTGAAGCCATAACTTACTAACAAGAAAATTGAATGTTTCGTCAAGAAAAGTCAAGTTCTTCTAATATAAACGGCCCGGCACTCGACTCGTAATCTGAGGGTTGCGGGTTCGAATCACCGTCACACCAAACATACTCACCCTTTCAGCCGTGAGGGCGTTATAACATATCGGTTAATCCCACTAATCTTTGGTAAAAGAGTAGCCAAAGAGTTGGCGGTTGGTGGCGATAATTAGCTGCCTTATATCTAGTCTTTCACTACTAAATAAGGAACAGCTAGCGCAGATAGTTATCGTGTAGCTTTACGCGAAAGTAAAAACAAACCAAACTAATAACAAAAAAAACTCTTTGAAATGGAGATAAAAATGAAAGGATTTGCAAGTTAAGATGACATCATTATAATTTATCAGAGCGATAACAGGCGCGAAACGACGTGATACATTACTCTTAGTTCTCGTTTAACAAATTAATGATAGCAGCCTGCATTTTCTGTTCTGTTTAATCAGTACAGGAAATGGTTGATTCAGTTGTGACATTATTAATTTATGAAGAGATAAACGTAACAATATATTACTTTAGGGACATTCAATCTTTTATAATTATCCAGACTATGTTAATATAAATATTCCAAGCCATCAATCACCATTTCTTCCCTCTACGATTTTGTTAGAGATCTCTTGGTTTCTAAGACTTTCTTACAGTAAGGAATAGAACTAATTCAACAAATGTAATAAGAGGACAAACATGAAGAAATCAGCTACTTTACGTCAGAACACATTCATACGCAAAAAGAGAGCTGAAACATATGAAAAACTGTAAACATACCCCCTCTCCCTCACCAAAAAAACGTTTAAAGACTCGGGGAATGTGAAATGAAACCGAATGATAATAAATTTTCATGCAAACATATAATATTTTGGTCACCTGGAAATAAATTATCCTGTAATTATTTTTTATCCACTCACCTGGTGGTTTTAGTTATCACGTAATTCTTTAATCCATGCTGTTGATAATCCACGTGGTTCTATTGGTCACAAAAAATAAATTATCCTGCAAATATTTTTATCTAATCACCTCGTGGTTTTTAATTATCATAAGATGAATAATATCATACTTAGTCGAATTGACGCCTAAGTAATTTCTTTTCTTCTCTTGATCAGTTAGGCCTGATGAGTTTTCGTTACTGCGTGATGATAGGATAGCATTAGGGTTAGTGTCTATTTTCTTTCTTTACACTGCCTGCCAGAAATCCAAAATTATTACAGATTATCTTGTTCTGAGATCTGTAGTATTTTCCACGCTGAATGTAATTTCAGTATATGCGTAATATATAACTCTATAATTCTTAATGTAAATACATGCTTTTAACATTCGTATGAGGCTTTTTAAGGTGACGTACCATTTTCTGATTACTGACGTTAAATGAGTCTTTTGTTGTTAATACAACTGCTTTAAAGATGAATTTTACTGAAAAAAGAAAACTTTGCAGTCAAAAGAACTACTCATACTGATTAATTTTGCAGGTTTAAATTTTTTTATAGAAAATATGTGCTAATAAATGAAACATAGAACTTTGTGCAGAAAGAGCCCTTTCTGAGCGGCAATACGAACATTTTAGTTTTTACGTTGCCGCCAGGAAAAGTACTGTGACGTAATAGTTGCCAAATAAATCGCCAGCGTGTTGAATGTAAATAAACATGGCCAGTGCATACGGAGAAACAGAGGCGGAGTCTGTTTTGACTTTATGTTCTGAACAGTGTCGAGTAGCACCATATCAATTCAAACCTACTCTGAACGAACCTAGAACAGTTACTTTTGACACAGATCTGACAAGTTCTAGTGATAAGGACAGCTTCATGAGATGGAGTAGCGGAACTGTGAGTGATACTGATAGCGCCCAGGCCGGTAGCGAGTCAGTCATACCTCCAGTGGAAGAATGGTAAACCTAAGTCATGACAACAAATATGGTCTGTATTATTTCACGTGCAATTTTAAGCATCTCGAAACCTGTCTGGTGTTTATAAATTATTGGTATCACAGACTGGGTTTTATTTGTTTATACTTTGCCGACTATGGTAACTAATACTCGGCCCTTCCACAATCATTGTACCGGGTATTTATGACTCGTAACAAAATGAATTTCAATTATACGTCATAATTCTGTCTATAAAATCAAACTAGATGTAGCAGTCTGAATAGTTAATTTAATATTTACCATAAATGTATAATTTATATGACATATTCCGTATGTTTGTGCAAGGTGTAGGTGTGGTTTATGGGAGCAGATGCCAACCAGGAAAGAGTGCGTTTATTGTCGCTCATACGACAAGGTGTCAAACCGATTAAAAGATAAAGAGTGCATTACCCAGACTCAAGGCTTTGATGGAAATTGCCTGAATATTGATGTCTTGGAAGCATCATACTATGAATTTGTTGACTTGAATGATGATGATCCAAGTTACGTGTGTGTATTTTTCAAGATGCAGTTAAACCTAAAATAGTATATTTGAGTTTAACCTACAATTAAAAATACTGTTTATCTAAAACTATGATCCTACTTGAAACCCATGGAATCCAAAACAGTGGGATCCGACACAAAACATGAGCGTTTAAAGTGATCTTGACAAAGCTTTTGCATGGTGTGAAGGAGTCCAGTTCTTCCTATTGACCATCCACACCCACTGTCGCCACCTTGCCGGTTCCTTCTCCTTGCACGGAAACGAAAAGAAGCTTTTGCCCGATGCCGAACCGTTTTTACAATCATAAGCAACGCAGTAAACCATGTTATCATAAAACAAACATAAAGTACCAATATCAAGACAAAAAAATAGTTTCACAAAGTATGCAATCCGAAAAAAGCACCAATAGATTTACATAAAACACCAGCACTGAAAGGAACAAAATGGTCGGCGCGCAACGAAGCGTGTTTGGCAACTATTACGTCATAGTTGTAAAACGTTACGGAAACAGCTGAACGACCGAGAGGAATTTGAGTTCGAGGACCCGCATATTTTGTTTCATTTTTTACTCAAAAACTAAAGTGTTTAAAAATATGGCAACCACACAGGAATTATACCTAACCAAAGTACAGTTTCTAAAGCAATTATTAAATTTGTTGAAAATTTACCTTTAAAATTCAAAGAGTATGTTTTCTTCCCTCTATGAACTATTTTTTTTAATTTGCATATAAAATATTAACATTATTTTGCAGCTGATTAATCAAAGTATATGATGTGAACTATTTTTAACATTTTTTTCTTCACATCGAAAGTTAGAGGTTATAAATATCCATTTTAAAAGGGAATGGTTCGTATTATTCGAATAATTTAGTTTGCTTGAAATTATTGCTGTTTTGAATTAAGTGCAGGGCTATGCAATGGGCTAGTTATGCTCTGCCCACCACGGTTACTGAAACCCGGTTTTTTAGCGTTGTAAGTCCGCAAACATATCGCTGAGCCACTGGAGGGGGAGTGTTTGAAACTCTCTTGAATCTCTATACAGAGTTAAGAATTACCGCCATATAAGCTACGAATTCTTGGATCGATTGTCAACCAAAATTTCTAAGTTCGTTCGTTTTTGTTTTTTTTTCTATAGCTTAAATATTGGTAAGAAACAAACAAGAACTAGAAAAATGCTTGTCTAAGGTTTGGAAATTAAAATATTTTATTTCGTACTTCATAACCTTTAAATACTGCTGACTTTGTTTCAGGGAAGAGAATCTTCTCAGTTTGACTACAGAGGTTTCCCTTGCTTACCACTGCATTCACTGTAGTGAGTAGTTTAGGGTTTTACGTACAAGTACACACTACGATCAGAACTGTGTTTTCTAATACCATTTTTTTCACACATTTTTCCTTTTTCATTTATTTTTAAAGTATTAACTGTTGGGTCTCTTTATAGGGAAGTTAATTAGAAAATTAAAAATAATCTTTTATTTAAATGGCCCCCTCTGGTGTAAATGGATAACACTGGTCAACAAAATTTTTGTTGCATTTATATCAAACAATTGGTATTACATAATTTCTTGCCCTGATTTCAGATCTGAAGTTAGTTTTTTCCTCAGTGCTCTACTTTTTTTGCAATCAAGGTATTTGAAAATCTCAAAATTTCGTCATCATCACATTGACGTCGTAGTCTATCATGAAAAATATGTGATAAAATATGTTATAAAACTCTTTAATATAGCTGGGCAATAAAAAGAAAATGCAAGATAGTATAAATGTATTCAAGTTATTTATATTAATTCAATTTATTTATATAAAACTGATTAGTAGATAAGACATTTGCTACTATGAGGAGGGAAAGCTCAATTGCAGTCTACTCAGGCATGAATTTCCGCTTGTAGCTCTTGCGTTTGTGGACTGTCTCAGGGCATTCTCGTTTAATGCTCCAGCAGTAATCTGCCATCATATGTTTGTCCCATCTCCCTTGGTAACGCTCTTCCATGGTCTTGAGGTCCTGATGGAACTGCTTGCCTTGCTCGTCACTTATAGCTCCTGGGTTCTCAGGGAATCTATCAAGATGACTGTACAGGTAATGGAGTTTGACACTCATGTTACATCCAAGGTCGCGAAAAGCTGACAACATATTCGTTACAAGGGTTTCATAGTTGTCAGCTTTTTTATTACCGAGAAAGTTTGCCATCACCGCCACAAATGAAAGCCATGCAGTCCTTTCCTTGTCGTTCATCTTTCTGGCAAATTCTTGATCACGCACAAGTGCACGAATCTGTGGTCCATCAAAACACCTGTCTTGATCTTCTCGAAGGACAAACCAGGGAGCACAGAAAATATGTGTTGGAAGCATTCACCGTCAGTATTCAACGCCTTCATAAACTTTATATGCAAAAACGGCTCGTTTGGGTTGAGAAAATATTTTACACAAACTGTTTCATCAAGCCCAGCATGATATGGAGAGGAGGAAATATGATCTTTTCCTCAAATGACAGACAATTGGATCGTTGACAATATTTGGCATACCTGCCTTCAGAGTCTCACGTATGGGCCACTCCTTCTGGTTCCAGTGCTTTTCTCGAGCTCGGCTGTCCCACATGCAAAGATAGCAGGGGTACTTTGTAAATCCTCTTGTTGACCTAGGAGGAAAGTAACCATTTTGAGGTCCACACAAATTGTCCAGTTGTGCTCGTGGTATTTTAGTAGGTCAGTCACAGTCTTAATGACATTATATTCCTCTCGTAAATACACAGAGTGTCCAATTGGAACAGCTGCATAGACATTGTCATTATGAAGTAGAACGCACTTCAAACTTTGCTTAGAACAATCTAGAAATAATCGCCAGTCATTTGGATGGTATACTGGCATCCCTAATTCCTGGAGAAGACCTGAGATATTATGACAATAAACAAACATATTCTCCTCTGTAAAATATGGCACAAAAGCCTGCTCCCGATTTCGGAAGTATGACACTTTAGTTGTATGGCTCAGCTGATTCTTTTCTTGCATCCTGGAAGCTAACACTTCAGCTGCATTTTTGGAGAGACCCAAATCACGCACAAGGTCATTCAACTCTGGCTGGCTAAACTGTTGAGGAGTTAATGACTGTGGGGTCTCATAAGAAGGATCGCCAGATTCTGAAAGTATTTCTTGAGTTTCATCAGCAGTCTCTTGCTCTTGGTCACTACCCACATCTTCAGATGGAAGAAATCCTTTAAAAACTGGGATTGGGAGCTCATCAGAGTGCAGAGTAGGTCGGATTGCTGAGGGGATACTAGGATATGAGATTTTGTGTCTGTTTTTCTTGCCAATGCCCTTTGTATTGACCAGACAAAATAGCAGTCAGTTGTGTGGTCCATCGGTTCTCGCCAGGTCATGGGAATTCCGAAAGGTAAACCCTTACGTTTCCCTTTTGTCCAGTCACGCAGCATTTCCTCGCAGTTATGACACACAATATGTGGGGCCCATTTCTTGTCTTGGTCACCAAGAGCAAGTCCAAAGTACGCTTTATAAGCACGCCTCAGAAATGATGTTATATTACGCCTTTGACGAATAAGCGTGAAGCATCCACAAATATAACAGAAAGCGTCCGGCTTGTTCTCACATTGACGTCTCCTTGTAGCCATGATCAGATCTGAAACAAAATCTAAACAATTTTAATATCTCTGTTGATAACATAAACGTGTAAGTAATTAACACGTTTCCTGCGATGGGACCCACCGGTGTCCCCACTATTGTCTTACCTTTAACTAAGTTGCAGGCAAGAGACAAGTGTAACGACAACCTCACGTTATCATAGCTCATGCAGCACTGAAGCTGACAGATGTACAAGAGCATCGCAGCAGTTGCCGGTTTGCCAATATAGGCATCGCAGGAAACGTGTTAATTTGACCACAAACGGCTAGAATGAAAAACTTAAAATTGCATTAAAACTAGAGCATGTAGAGCTGAACCGTTTTCATATTTGAATTTAGCAGGTCACAAAGGGTAAGAATAAGTAAAAAAATCTTATGCAACTGAGATTTCGAAAAAATTTGTTGACCTGTGTAATCACTCTTTTCTTACACGACTATGACTAGTGTAAACGGATATTTATTCCTATTTAATATGACACCAAATTACACCTTCTACTCCGAATAACAGTAACCTATCGAACTTTTTAAGTTTCTGACTGTTACATTAAATCTGGAAAAGACACGTGGTCAACAGCCTGATCAAATGACGTTTTGATTTCAGGGATTTCAGACAATTCTTTAAAACCTAGCAACCGTGCTTTGTTGTGGTAAGGACATATTATTGAACTACACTTTTTTTGTGTTATTGTCCGGATAGATTCTGTTATGGTTGTGGTCCTTTGACGTTTTATAAAAATGGTATTTGAACAGAAACTGTTGAAGCATGTGCCGAATTCTACTACGTCACACTGAAAGGTTCACATCTTACTTTGAGGTGACGTCATAGTCAGTGAGGTTTATCCGAGGCGCGACTATTACTATTCCTTGCACTTTGAGAAAGCGTAAAAATAATATGCAGCGCCCTCTGTGGTCACACTTTTGAAGGGTATTATTTATTTTTTTATCCCGAATTGAAAGCTGATCCAGAATAAACGGTTACGAGAGTCGAGAAACATCATGAAAAACAAAAAACGTTACAAAGTGTATTTATGTAACATAGAACTAAGAAGTCATTAAAATTTGTTTCTATTAACTTCGACAAGGTTTTGGTTTTTTTATAGTTTCAGAAATATAGGACCATAATTTGAATTTTGTAAAAAAAAAAAAAAAACGTCATCTTGGTTAACATCTTCTAAAATGCACGTTTTCATGTTATTCCTACATCGAAAAAAAACTATGTAAACCACAATTCTTTGTGCTAACAGATTTAACAGGTTGTAAATATAGCTTGTTCTTAAAATGATAATGACCATCCCATGTAGCGCCACCTAGTGGTTATCATTGGATCTGAGGTTCGTGCTCCATTTAGAGAAAAGGAAAGTGTGTTCCACTCTTAGAGGTTATACGTGTGTTATAAGAGTTGCAGTCAGTATTCGGTCTGATAAAAGTAATTAAATTTGATTGTTGTTTACAAGTTGTCTTCAGTCTAGCCTTTTGTACCCCGCTAGTACAGCGGTAAATCTATGGATTTACAATGCTGAAATCAGAGGTTCAATTCCCCTCGGTGGACTCAGCAGATAGCCTGATGTGGCTGGCATTACTATAAGTAAAACACTCTTGCCTATTATTTTAAAAATAGTCCTTGATTATCTCTACGAGAAATAAAAAGGAAAACAAATATATTTCTTTAGAGGGTTGAAGATAAATTTAAACATTGGAAAAAACTATTTTCTTAATCAAGTTCAAGATGGAAACGAGGTTTGATATTCCTTTTGTTTGTGTCGAGGCTGATGAAATTCCAATGTGCGGTGACTTCTTACACATTATAAGGTACTCATCTATTGAAGTGGGGCTGTCACGCTATTTCGTGCTTTATTACCACAAGGATTTCATAAGAGAGTACGACGGAAAGACCACACCTACCATTTTGAATATGAAGAATATTCTTATTAGAATAGATGTGTCTCTAATGGTAGAGGTATAGAATAAAATATGACAACGAGAAAAAACTGTAAATTATTTTTCACCACCGGAAAGATCACTTTTGTTGCCCAGTCAATTTATTATAATCAACCTTTATTTCCAAGATAAATATGAAATAAACGTTAAATATACTGAGAGGACTTAGTCAATGGAATGAGGCTTAAAATATGAAATTGCATTTTCCTTTAATAAGTTAGTCGTCTGCGACATTGGAAATTTAATTTTTTTTTGTGATCAAATAATATACATTATATTATTGCCAGTGATATTTGAGACCAACGACGTTAGCGCCACCTCTAATTTGACTTTCAATCATGAAAAGATACATCGCAACCGTCTTTGTGACCTTCGTACCAGAATATAATCTTTTTTTCAGTGATTCTTAATCCTTATAATGTGAATATTATATTTCTAACTGACTCTTAGCCCTTAGAATGTGAACAATGCCTTTCTGAGTGACTCTTAACCCTCATGGTGTAAACAATATCTAAGTAACTCTTAACCATTAGAATGAAAACAATATCTTTCTAGGTGACTCTTTGTTTGTTTGTTTGTTTTGAATTTCGCGCAAAGTTACTCGAGGGCTATCTGTGCTAGCCGTCCCTAATTTAGCAGTGTAAGACTAGATGGAAAGCAGCTAGTCATCACCACCCACCGCCAACTCTTGGGCTACTCTTTTACCAACGAATTGACCGTCACATTATAACGCCCCCACGGCTGAAAGGGCGAGCATGTTTGGTGCGACCGGGATTCGAACCCGCGACCCTCGGATTACGAGTCGAATGCCTTAACATGCTTGGCCATGCCGGGCCCTAAGTGACTCTTAACTCTTATAATGTAAACAATACCTTTCTAAGTGACTCTTACTTCTCATAATGTAAACAATATATTTCTAAGTGACTCTTAACCCTTAGAATGTAAACAATACATTTCTAAGTGACTCTTAAATTTAAGAATGTAAACAATACATTTTTAAATGACACTTAACCCTTGGGAATGTAAACAATACCTTTCCAAATGACTTTTAACTCTTAGAATGTATAAAATTATCTGGTAAGTACGCTTAATTTGAAGAATGTTAACAACATTTAATTTATTTATAATTAGATATTAGTATTAGGCCTATTATATTTTTAATACTGCATTCTATATCTAGTCTTTTCAGGACTTTAAATGAAATAAGAGAGGTTATAGTAACAGAATTCCAGCCATACCTTGCTCACTGTATTTACTGAATTACCGATTTCACTCTCAATAAAAACCGTAAAACCTCGTGACGATTTCCTTTTCGACATGGACTGTGTAAAATCGATTTCTCTCTTAGTGCTAGCTCGCCTAAGAAAAATTATTCGAGGAGTTGTGAGCTGAGCTGAGTTAGTATGACTAACATGTTGTTGTATTGTGTTTATGTTATTCACTTGTGAAGGAACTTCTATCACCTTACATGTGGTTTAATATCCTGTTTCTGTATTTTTTTAAGGAGGAGAATATTCTTAACTTGTTCAGTACTGCATTAAACAGAGGGACTAAGCGGTCTTGAAACAAGTTTGGGTTACAAACTGGAATGTGAATTTTAAGCTTTAAGAGCATTTCAGATTAAAGGAATAAATCAGAAACCCTACAAGACTTATTTATAGCCATTCCATTGAGTAGAGGGAATACAACCAAACAGAAGCATTCGCAGCCACTAGGGTTTGAATAGAGTAACAGGACTGACTGTTACTACTATAACTCGCCTATACATCCGTAAGTGTGAATTGTGTTAGCAATGTCACAGTTCTAGCTCCAGACTCTTAGATCAACAGCTTTTCACTGTAATTATTAAGCCACGCCTTGTATAACTTGAGTTTAAGTAATAGTTGTCTCTAACACACAAGGTCTGACGATTCTTTGGCGCTCTAACAGACAGGTTAATGTGAAACATTTCACATGAATAGAGGAAGGAGTTCTGAAGTTACTGAGTTTTGTTTATCATTTGAACCAACACAAACCTTGTCTTGGAGCCACGGAATAGCACAGAGTAGGAAACATGGCAGTAGTTTCGGTTAAACATATGTATAATTGTGTGTGTGTGTATATATATATATATTTTTTTTTCTTTTGGCTCGTGGGCTCTAAATATATAAGTTACCGAAACAATCACCACTACGGGTGGGGTGAAGAGAAACAATACTTCTTGGCGCCCCCGATGATATCTGATTATGAGCTTTAGCTTGAGATTAGCTAATTTTTAAACCGAAACTACTGTCATCGAATAGCACGTTAAGAGCTTTCGCGTTTTGAATTTTAAAATCCTGGGAAAAGAACGGCCACAAGCTATTAGAACATTCTCCAAAATCTTATTTAATCAATGTTTGACGTGGCGGACCTGTGAGAAATCTGTTTCCAGAAAAGAGCAATGTTGCTACGCAGACAGAGAAACGAGATGTCATTGGTCGCTTCACTAAACTGGCTTGAACTTGACCTTTAAGAAATGTTCTGTCATTAAGTACGAATACGTTAATTAACAAAAGTTAACGGACAGTAAATGTCAGATACTTTTCCAAAGAAACCTCTGTATGTCTGTCTGTTTATCGTACTGTATTAAATCTATTGAATGTTCTCTGTCTCAGGGAGCCCAATAGTAGGTCTGCGTGCTTAGAACGATAAATATCTGGTTTCAGTTCCTGTGATGGGCAGAAAACAAAGTGACTGTTGTGTAGCTCAAAACAAATTAATGAAATGTCATCAAGTTATATTGATTGGTTCTGTCTTGTTAAAGAGTTTAATAGTAAATATACATAGTTCAATTTGATACACCGTCACTAAGTTTTTTGTTTTTAAATATTTGTACTTTTACACTGTCAGATTTGTGAACCAAGTAGAACTGTTTGAAATAAAATGTCCATCTATTATATGTCTACCTCTCTGTATAGTTCCACACAAAATCAAGGTATTAAAGAAATATTGTTTAAAGAGTTTAGATTGAGATTTGCTACATTAAAAAAAAAAAAAAAAGTTTTTCGTCTCGTATTGACAAAGACATGAACTGGAAAGACGACTTTGTTAGATTATATTAATTCAGTTGTACCACTGAGACATATGTCAGTATTGTCACTTAATATTTGTCACATTTGCTGTGTTGTTCGTGTAAACTAAACAAAGATACATTGATCTTTTGTGGTGTGTTTATATACACAGGGAGCAGATAAAAGCAGTTACTAGTAGATATTACACTTTATTTATAGCTCATAAACCAGTAGTTAACTGGAACTGTTAATGAACAAAATATTTGAAACACTGGACAACGTCAAATTAATAATGTTAATTATCCATCCACTATTTTCTCTCTAGTACTGGTACTGTAATATTTTAACTCAGGAAATGTAACTTATGTGACCTTAGCCATGCGTTTTGGTATAGTGTTTCTTATACTTACAAGTAACTGGTCAGCAGAGGAACCATGTTTGGTAACAATCATTGTACTCTTCTATTCATTCTAATTACCCATACATAACGAGCTGGTCATCAAAATACAAAACAAGCGATAAACAGGAACATATAACGGGGCTATGCCGAAAGCCACCTATTAGATACGATTAGGGAAATGTGACAGTCTCTATCGTACGGAGGCGTACACGTGCAAATTATGTGTTTACGGTGTTCTTTTAATGAAGTGGCTTTGAGCTTTGGGGCTTAAACTGAAGGAAGTGTGTCTTTGACAAAAAAAAACAAAAAAACATTTGAAAGGAGATAGTCCATAAAGAGTCCTCGTGGAGAAAATCGACTTCCGACTTTAGGGACATCAACACTATTTGTCTCCTTAAATCCGGACCAACACAACTATTGGATAGCTGAATGTCTAAAAATAAACTAATGAAAATGACCTACCAAACCAGTAAGCCCCTGAACCCCACTAACTGGTAGTAAGTTTTAAAACTATCAGTTTTAATTAATCAAAAGGTTTTAGCTCTAGCTACTGGTTTTTGCGGTTCAGGCTAAAACCAATAGTTTTCTTAAACTTACTACCAGTTAGTGTGTTTCAGGTTAAAACTGATAGTTTTAAAACTTACTACCAGTAAGCCCCTGAACCCCACTAACTATTTGTTTTAACCTGAACCCTCCTAAACAGTAAAAAATTTAAAAACTATATAGTATATATTTATATTTAGATTAGTCTGTGGACTGTGTATACTTATATTTGGATTAGTCTGCGGACAGTGTATATTTATATTTAGATCAGCGTGTAGACAGTGTATATTTATATTTAGATTAGCCTGTGCACAGTGAATATTTATACTTTGATCAGTCTGTGGACAGTGTACATTTAAATCTAGATTAGTCTGTGGATATCGTATATTTATATTTAGATTAGTTTGTGGAGAGTTTATATTTATATTAGTCTGTGGACAGTGTATATTTATAGTTAGATCAGTCTGTGGACAGTGTATATTTATGTTTAAATCAGACAATTTTGAGCAGATATTTAGTTCATAGCGAATGTTCAACCTTGTTGCTACAGTAATTCTGGATACTTGATGGCAGAACCTCATCTGTTATAATTTACCACTCGCAGTCTCTTTATGATATTGTCACCTGATACTCTTAGAAAATGAAACCAGAACGTCCTTTTTGGTATCTTATCGCATAGGGTATATGTAAATAAAACATTCTGTATGTATGTGTATTTAAGAACGTTATGGAAGTTGTTTAGTGTTAAGAATGAACGCCCGTTTCTTAGTGGCCCAGTGATATATTTGCGGAGTTATACTACTAAAACCCGGGTTTCGATACCTTTGATGGGCAGAGCACAAATAGCTCTTTGTGCAGAAGAACCAATGAAACTTTAAACGCGTAATTATTTTTACTTTCAAACAATTTTAATGTTTTGTGTTTTCAGTTTTAATCTTGACGCATGTGTTCACCACAACAATAAATTATTCGTTTTAGATAAACAGAGAGAATAGTTATTACAATCTTGATGCACTACTCAGAGCATTCTAGATAGAAAGGATGATTGTAAAGCGGGGGAGGGAGGGAATAAGTTTAAAGTGCACGTACATAGTAGAAAGTTATTTCACGGTAAGTGAAAAACAAGTGTAAAAAAGATAAACTCCACGCAGGGACAGATTGTCCCTGACTTCCTAGATTATAATAGTTGTCTTTCATACTATTCAGAGATAATTAGTCTCGGAAGGCTGATCAAACCAGATGCCAAAAATAGCATATTAATCATACACCAGTCAGACGTCATAGAAGGCTGTGACGTCAGAAGTTATCGTAAGAACAAAAACACAACCGACGTTCATAAAACTCATATATATATGTAATTCAGAGAAGTTGGTATGAATAAAGTATATAATATGACTCATTAAGATTTATATTGATGGAAAATATTTAACCTACATAACAGATTCTCGAAACAGAAGGAATCATAAAAGCAGAAATATATTTATCTAAATAGAACATTTTGATTACTGTCTATCCATTACGATTTTAGTGATGGGGTGTAAGGGGGTCGTGAGAGGCGTGTGCACGTGATGTGAAGCCTTATAAGTGTAGTGAGTGTTGATATAATAATCTTAACGTAAAGACATGGTGTTGAATCATCTAGCTTAGAGTCAAGTGCATAAACTTTATGATGAAAGTAAAAATATCGATACAGCTCTAAACTTAAATCATTTATGAATTAAGATATTTTCTATTATGTCACCAATGTTTTTAAATAAAAAATAAACCTATTTAGTTACAAGAGACTCTAAGTGAAGAAATCAACAAATATTTTTTCCAGTTTTCTTTGTTTTCTCTACATTTCTATGATTTATCAGTGAAAGAGAAGAAAGAAGGCAACTAGTCATCACTACCAACTGCCACTACTCTTTTATCAACGAATAGCAAAGTTGAGTGTTACATTATAGCGACTCCACGGCTTAAAAGGTGAGCATGTGTGGTGCGACTGGGATTCAAACCCATGACCCTCAGATTATCAGTCGATTGCCCTAACCTTGTGGCCATGCCGGGCTTTCCATTCTCTTGGATTCCGTTAGAATAGAAAGTTTTCTTAAAATTATAACAGTGTTTCAAATAGTCCAGAGTAAGTGACCGGACTTAGGGTAATGTGAACTTAATTTTTGTTCTTTTCTTAGCTCTTCCAGGGGCAAGTCTGCAGACTTATAACGTTAAAAATAGATAGCCCATGATGTAACCATATGATTAACCACGAATAATCAAGTAAACAAGTTGTTTTAATGCAGCAAGTGAGTGTTACCGGGATTAGAACCTAAGACTATGTTTATCCCTTCTCAAAACTCGTCTTACCCCAGATGACCTCAGATCACTTCTTATCCTGAAAATACATTTCTCTTTTAAGAAAGTTATTTCGCTCGGAAAGATATAAAGATACGTTTTTGCATCTTTAATGAGAATATATGAGATAATACTATCAATAACAAGGATATTTCAACTCAGGATTTCTCTCAAAACGGAGATTTTGGGGAAACAAAAGTCAAGGAGATGTTGCACAAATTTCAATTGGGAGTCAAAGGAGGTTTTGGAGTGACCTTTCTAAAACGTACACTAACTGATTACATATTTTGTTTTTATTCTCAGATCAAACTTCTTTGCCGTTTGTTTGAAATAGAATTCTTGTTCTTCATATTGTGACTTGGTGGAAAGCTATACCATCACTATTGTTGTCCTTCTCAGCACCAAACCCATTTTTAATTGCCACCATAGCATTAGAACTGTCAAAAATCCATCACAGTCAAATCCCACAGCGGTTGCACTGGTTGAAAGTGAGTCCAACATCTCGGAATTTTGCACGTGCAGGTAATCGATGTAACAATTGTGATTGTTGATGACATGGCGAAGAGTAGATAGTTAGGGTTATGACTTACAAGCACCTGCCAAAAACCTATCGGTATTTGGTCTGATGTGATGATGTACGAAGAAGATAAAGATTGGCCTAAGTACTGTCATCAACGATGGAGTTTTTACTGATGATGTGGCCAGTCATGCGACTCCATCAGACGTTATCCACTTTGGAAGTTTTAACTTGCAACTGTCATACTCCATCATATGCTATATCCTGAATAAGTTTCGCCTAAATGTGTCCGATTCCTGTTACTGAAAGCCTTTAGTTGAAGGAGAGATCCCGTGCTAATTTAATATAGGCACTGAAATTCCAAATCAGCATCTCTATATTCAGACATAAGGAACTGGTTTTTACTAAAGGGCATTAATATGGTGGTATTTCAAGTTCCTAATGTTTTGGTAGGTTAACGATTATATTATATATTTAAAAAAAAAACTTAAAGAAAGTGGAATACATTTCATTATTTCTTAGTTTCGGTATTGTTCTTCCAATTCAAACCATTGAATAATTCATGAAAAATAGGTTACTTATGTATTTAACACATTGCAGCAACGCTGGGACTGCGTTAATTAAATAAGTTGGTTTCTAGCCAGTCCACATGCATCCATATTTGAATTGCCTCTTATTGGTAAATCCTATATGTTGCATTTGTCATTTTAAAATGCCTAATTTAAAAAAAAAAATTCTTGTCATGTCATTGGTATGACGAATTAATATTGTTAACAGTGTATAACTACAAGTCTTAATTTTTGAACTAACATCGCCAACAATGACCGACAGAAACAAATAATATTCGTAAGCCATGAATTTAGAGGCAACGTCGCCAGTGTTGTATAACACATATAAATATCGTTCGAAGGTCTGTTTTTGTTTATTTGTTATTTAAAATGTCATTTTTAACTTGATTGGATCTTTGTGTTAACAGCATTGAGTGTTAAGGCATTGAGCTTCGGGCTTTGATAAAACGTGATCTGATTTAGTAGGTTTATTATGTATTTACAGATGACCATTTAGATAAATAAAAGGAAAATTTTCGAATGAAGGGCAAAAGATTGTTTTGTTTTTTGGAATTTCGCACAAAGCTACTCGAGGGCTATCTGTGCTAACCGTCCCTAATTTAGCAGTGTAAGACTAGAGGGAAGGCAGCTAGTCATCACCACCCACCACCAACTTTTGGGCTACTCTTTTACCAATGAATAGTGGGATTGATCGTAATATTATAACGCCCCCACGGCTGAAAGGGCGAGCATGTTTGGCGTGACGTGGATGCGAACCCGCGACCCTCAGATTACGAGTCGCACGCCCTAAACGGCTTGGACATGCCGGGCCGATAGGGCAAAAGAAGGAAGAGAAAACTTCCCCAGGTGTCACACACTGTTTATAAAACACTTAATGATACAACTTCAAACTCATGCTCAGAAAATTGACCAATAATTGATTAAATGTTTTTGGAGTTTAGCTACAGCTGGCTCGTCGAGAAACTCATTGAAGGATAACACATTATAAACAAGAACAAGGAGCTATTCAAAACAGGAGTACACTTTAGAACGTCTGTCACGCTACCTAACGGAATATTTTAGCAACACATTTTCATCTCAAATTGCTAGAGAACTGTCATTAAGTACAGGGTTCTTCACTTTCTATTGGTTCTCTGGACAAAGATATCATTGAAGAGATATTCGTTGATACACTTGATGGGAATAGAGAGTCACATCACTTGTGAACAAGATGTAAACTATCTTCTCGACACGCACGTGTTGTGACAGTCCCACGTCCTTACATGCACAAAGAAAGCCGAGAACCATTGCTGTTTCCACTTCCTACATCTGTTGTTTTAAACTGTTCCCACGTGGACTTGTAGAATAAAAAGAAAGATCAATTATGAAACAATGACGAATCTTCAACGATCTCACAGAGAACAGAGTTCCGACTCTTACATTTTTCTTATATTCTAGTTTCCTCATTTTATCTTTACTATTATTCTATACTTGTTAAAGAATGTGTTTCAGGTTTCACAGATCCGTTTCGCAACAAACTAGCTGATTGAAACAGCGTTCGTTTACAAGCCACGTTTGCTTTAAAGAAGCTAACCTCATCCCAAAAATGATTAAAAGCACTTGCTCTCAGAGTTACCATCAATACCTAGTATTCTGGTAGTTATCTTTTGTTAAGCTCTGCGCATTTTGTTTCAAAGCAATTTTCCAAAAACTCGAAGTAAACTGTAGTTTGTTTTATGGTATCCAGAGGTCCAATTCACAGGAGGAAAGTAATCTAGCGGCACGAGCGTGTGGGTTTGTGGAACGTTCTCGTTTCCAAGTTATTTTTGTAACACGTGCTTAAGGAATTTACAGGAGATTAACTCAACGAATTTATCTCTGAACAAACAAACTCTGATTAAATTGTAACAATTAACGAAAGTTGTAAGTTTAATAAATATGGACGTTTCTGATAATTTCCGTTTCCAGTCTACAGATATATTATTAATATATCTCATGGTTTCGGATAGTTTCTGTTTTCCATACCAAGTCTATAAAGATATATTAAACATTGTTGTCTACAAAGAAACGTGTTCAAAGATACAAGGTCCAAACAACTCATATAAAAACAGTGATACTTACCCAATTTTATTAGTTTGAAGTTTATGAACACTTAGTAATTAAACTATATTCTTCAACACTTGAAGAGAGCCCGGTATGGCCAGGTGGTTAGGAATCGTAATTTGAGGGTAGCAGGTTCGAATCCCTGTCACGCCAAACATGCTCACCCTTTTAGACGTGAGGGCGTTATAATGTGACGGCAATCCCACTATTCATTGGAAAAAAATTATCCCGAGAGCTGGCGGTGGGTGGTGATGACTAGTTGCCTTCCCTCTAGTCTTACATTACTAAATTAGGGATGGCTAGCGCAGAAAGCCCTCGTGTAGCTTTGCGTGAAATTGAAAGCAAACAAGCACTTAAAGAAAATGTAATTACATAAATATCTTCAAAATTATAAGAACCGGTAAAATGCACGTGTAGAAATAGCTCTAATGTTACTTTTTCTCCTGGCCTGGCCAAGCGCGTAAGGCGTGTGACTCTAATCCGAGGGGCGCGGGTTCGCGCCCGCGTCGCGCCAAACATGCTCGCCCTCCCAGCCGTGGGGGCGTTATAATGTGATGGTCAATCCCACTATTCGTTGGTAAAAGAGTAGCCCAAGAGTTGGCGATGGGTGGTGATAACTAGCTGCCTTCCCTCTAGTCATACACTGCTAAATTAGGGACGGCTAGCACAGATAGCCCTTGAGTAGCTTTGTGCGAAATTCCAAAACAAACAAACTTTTTCTCCTGACAAATGCAAAAGATTCTAACTCGTTTTAAAAACACGATGACAATAAATGACTGCTCTGTCCTAAAAGAAGAAAATTCACCCAACCTGTTCCTTCTTACCCACCTGTATTAGGGTTATCCATCTGTTAGCTTGGTGTTAATCTATGATAGACTGGCATCACATCTAAATGATGGTGGTGGTGTGGATGTCGTCACCCCATCTGTTTGTGTCATTGTAACCGGAGTCCAGCCACTACTCCTACGTGCCACTTTGTCATGTGCTACATATACCCTTAACATTAAAAATTGTCAGCGGTAAGTTTATGGGTCTACACTGCTAAAATCCAGGGTTCGATATCCCTGAGATGAACGGAGAGCGTAGCTTTGTCCTAAAACAAAAACTGATTACTCGAAAAGCAGTAACAACAGACTATTGTTGTCCCCTATTGTTGTTCGGTGTTTGTATATAGCTTACAGATCATATTTTCTATCATAATGAACTAGAATACCTGAATGTTAATTTTGTTTTTTGAAACCGTAGTTAACGTTTCTGGAGAAGTGGAGTTGTACCAAAAGTCAACTTACAGTTGCATAATTTTTTTCAAGTGGTGATTTTAACTACATCTGTTTACTTACCTTCTTATCTATGCCCCTCTTTCTATTACGGAGTTAAAATGTTGTTTGTTTTATAATTTATTATGAATGGACTTCTACACCAGTACAAAACATAAAGTATGTTTTGTAAAACGGAAGCTCATTTCTTAACATAACAGCTTTATGGTTGTTGTACACCAAGTGTTTCTTTATAAAGGACATTATTTGTTTGGCTGCTTCGTTCAGAAATTTCTCTCATATCTACACAAAGGACTTTCTGTGCCTGACAACAGTCATTAGAGCCTTCTGCGCCTGGCAACAGTCACTTGGGATTTTTGTGTTTGGTGACAGTCGTTAGTGCTTTCTGCGCATAGCAATAGTTACCAGGGCTTTCTGCGCCTGGCAACAGTCACGAGGGATATCTTTGCCTGGCAACAGTCACTAGTGCTTTTCGTGCCAACTGATAGTTACTAGGGATTTCTGCGCATAGTAACAGTCACTAATTTTGAAGTGATAGACAAGAAAGAAAGCAGCTAGTTAACAAAGCTCGCCGCCGACTGTTAGGCTTCTTTATCTGATCGAACAGTACGACTTGACCGTCACTCTTATGATGCACCCGTGGCTACAAACTATGGAGCGCATTTTTGTAGCAATGAGTCGCAAACCATGGAACCTCTGAATCACGGTCCGGGCCTCTTGGCTATTCCCGTTAAGTGAAAAAAATTCCAAATTTATGCTATGATTTCGAAGACACAAGAACGTTTCAAGAAGCGGTTTTATTTCCAGCGGACCATACAAATGTTTTCGCTCCATATCTAATCGCTCCCCTGTGGCTCAGCGGTATGTCTGTGGACTTACAACGCTAAAACCCGGGTTTCGATACCCGTGGTGGGGAGAGCACAGATAGCCCATTGTGAAGCTTTGTACTTAATTCAAAACAACAACAACAACAACCATATCTAAGCATCTGTTGTACACGATATAAGAACGTAATCTGTGTTGACAACAATTACTGATAGGTGGCATTTTACGTCTTCGTTTCCCAATGAGAAGGGAACAGCTACGTCCTGGCGTTGTGCCATATACTGCTTGACTTAATCCTCTAAGAGCGAGAGGTTCCCTTAAGCTCAGGGTCTGGCGCAGCACACGTTACTAAAACAGGTTTTAATACCCCCACACTAAGACTTTCCTTCAGTTATCATCCCAGTATGGATTAGTCGTATTTAAGGTTTCTCCAGCCGTTTCTTCTACGTTACTGATACCTGATCTTTAGTTTGAATTAGTAATTCTTAGTCATCATTCCACACTCACCTAAAATACGACATAAATAATATTTTATCGTCTAGCTCAGTTTATTGTCAAATCAAGTTATTATGAGTCAATGTTACAACGTTTGTGTGAAATACAGAATGCAGAAAGGCCTAATCTTGGTAGATATCAGTCCAAAAAGGCCTAACTTTAGCAGATATCAATAACTAATGTGGCCCAGAAAGGCCTAATCTTAGTATATATCAATCAATAATGCCAAAGTTATCAAATATTTTTAGAAATAATTCAGCTTTATTAACAATGAACTTCTGTTGTACTCATACTTACTTACAACAACGCCCCCTACTGGAGTAGCGCAATTTCACTGAGTTACAGCGTTAAAATTCAGGGTTTGTTTTACGCCGAGAACAAACAGTTGTAAAGATTTACACCAATACAAAACAAAACAACCGAACAATCTTATATCTTATTTTACTATTGCTCTTTTGTCCACGTTTGTTCATTTCTTTTTTCATTATTATTTCACATTACGTTTGTTTATTTTAAAGCAAAACCACATTTGACTATCTGTTGTGTCTACGGTGGGGATCGAACCCTGGATTTTATGTTTTTGTTATAACGAGTTACGATACTGTGTTGACGACTATCATGAACACATCCTGCAGAAATGATTAATTTTGTTACCCATACTCACACTGTACACTTCTTCTCTAAGTTACCTGTTCATATACCAACTATAGCACGCTCAAAGTGGTGTTTACATTAGACACCTAGTGGAAGCTGTCTGCATCCCATGTTTCGCATGTCACATAAAAACTAAATGACGCACTTGACAGCTGAATCTAGGAGACGACTCACAAAGAGTGGAGCTTCTCATAGTATTCAGCAAAGGAACAAAAACAGCGAAAAAAATGTGAGAGTAAAAATATTTGTCATACTAGAAAACCTACCCCTGGAACGCACACATCCTTAACGACTTGAAAAACAAAACAAAACTGGTACATTATTCTGGTGACAAAAAACAACATTTATCTCTGTTAAACAAGAAGTCTTCTATCTTAATGTGCTCCCGAATTTGAAGAAAAGGAAAACACACAGACAAACATTTCCGTAGGATAGAAAGTAAAGGACAAACTCACAGACAAACATTTATGTAAACTACAAGAAAAGACAAACACACAAACAAACGTTTGTGCAGACTACGAGAAAACACAAACACAGATAAACATTTATGTAGACTACAATAAAAGACAAACGCACTGACAAATATATATGTAGAATAGAAGGTAAAGGACAAACACTTATGTAGACTACGGCTGTTGATATATTATATAAAATTCGAGACATCCGAACATATCGCATTTTGAAAGGTGGTTATTGGTGTGTGGAATCACCTTTATTGACATACATCATATTACACAATGACCTGTACTTTAGTTAACCATATGGAGTTTAGGTTTTGAAGTTTCTTCTTGAAAAATCACTCATAAGATATATGTACAGGTCTGTCTTAACGAGAAACTTAAGGTCAGTTCTGTGGGCAGGAGAGGGCATTTTTATATTGTAAGTCCTCCATACGGAGGACCTTAAGATCAACTCTGTGGACAGAACTAAAAATTGTTAGGTCGTAGGTTCTCCACAATGAGACTCCTCCCTAGGCGTGTGTCTTATCCTGAGTCTGTTTCTGTTTAAAATGTCAAATTAATTAAATATTTCACACTCGGCTTTGTTCAAAGAGCATAAATAAAAACCTTAATTAACTGAATATCTTCACACTGATATGTGAATGGAAATTCTTCGTCAGTGGGTGGCATACAAATTTACTCTCTTTTGAAACACGATCGATATGACAATGACGCAGCACTTGTAGGATACACAATGTTGTTACCCTACAAAACAATGCTGATAAAGTCGTTTTTAAATATAGCTGTTACTTTATAAAACATTGTTAACAAACTCGTTTTCAAATATAGCTGTTAACCTGTAAAACATTCATAATAAAGCTATTTTTAAACATATTCGTTACTTCTTAAAACATTGCTAATAAAGTCGTTTATAAATGTAGCTGTTACCCTATAAATCATTGTTAATAAAGTCGTTTATAAATATAGCTTGTACCCCGTAAAACATTGTTAATAAGGACGTTTATAAATATATCTGTTACTATATAAAACAGTGCTAATAAAGTTCCTTTTAAATATAGCTGTTATCCTGTAAAACATTGTTAATAAGGTCGTTTATAAAGAGAGCTATTACTCTATAAAACATTCCTAATAAAGTCGTTTATAAATAAAGCTGTGACTATGTAAAAGATTGTGAATAAGGTCGTTTATAAACATAGCTGTTACTTTATAAAATATTGCTATAAAGTCATTTTAATATATCTGTTAACCTATAAAACGTTGCTAATAAAGTCGATTGGAAATACAGCTGTTACCATATAAAACATTGCTAATAAAACCGTTTTTAAATACATCTGTTACATTATGAAACAATACTAATAATATCGCTTTATGCAGCTGTTACTTTATAAAATATGGGTAAGCAAGTCGATTACAAATATAACTCTTACTTTATAAAACATGGGTAAGAAAGTCGATTACAAATATAGCTGTTACTTTATAAAATATGGGTAAGAAAGTCGATTACAAATATAGCTGTTACTTTATAAAATATGGGTAAGAAAGTCGATTACAAATATAGCTGTTACTTTATAAAACATGGGTAAGAAAGTCGATTACAAACATAGCTGTTACTTTATAAAATATGGGTAAGAAAGTCGATTACAAATATAGCTGTTACTTTATAAACATTCCTAAAAGTCGTTTTCAAATATAGCTATTTACCTGTAAAACATTTTTAATAGAGTCGTTTTAAATGTAGATTTCAACCTGTAAAACATTACTAATAAATTTGTTTTTAAATATAGTTGTTACACTATGAAACATTGTTAATAAAGTCGTTTATAAATTATCTGTAACTTTATGAAAAAACTGCTAATAAGTCGTTTTTAAATGTAGCTGTTACTTTATAAAATATTGCTAATAAAGTCGTTTATTAAACATTGCTAATAAAGTCGCTTTAAATAGAGCTGTTACCCTGTAAAACATTGTTAATACGGTCGTTTATAAGTATGGCTGTTACCCTATAAACATTGCTAATAAAATAATTTATAAATATAGCTGTTACTTTATATAACACTGCTAATAAAGTCGTTTTGGAATAGAGATTGTACCCTGTGAAATATTGGTAATAAAGTCGTTTTAAAAATAGCTGTTAGCCTGTAAAACATTGCTAATAAAGTTATTTTTAGATGTATCTGTTACTTCATAAAACATTGCTAATAAAGTCGTTTATAAATATAGCTGTTACTGTATAACATATTGCTAATAAAGTCGTTTAAAAGTATAGCTGCTACCCTGTAAAACATTGTTAATGAGGTCGTTTATAAGTATAGTTGTTACCCTATAAAACATTGCAAATAAAGTAATTTATAAATATATCTGTTACTTTATAAAACGTTGCTAATAAAGACGTTTTTAAAATATTGCTGTTACCCCGTAAAACACTGTTAATAAAGTTACTTTTAATTATATGTGTTACTTTATAAAATATTGCTAATAAAGTCGTTTAAAAGTATAGCTGCTACCCTGTAAAACATTGTTAATGAGGTCGTTTATAAGTATAGTTGTTACCCTATAAAACATTGCAAATAAAGTAATTTATAATTATATCTGTTACTTTATAAAACGTTGCTGATAAAGACGTTTTTAAAATATTGCTGTTATCCCGTAAAACACTGTTAATAAAGTTACTTTTAATTATATGTGTTACTTTATAAACTATTGCTAATAAAGTCGTTTATAAATATAGCTGTTACCATAAAGAACACTGCTAATAAAGTAGTTTTCAAATATTGCTTTTAACCTGTAAGTCATTGCTAATAAAGTCGTTTTTCAATAAACTGTTACTTTATAAAACATTGCTAAGAAAATCGTTTTTAAATATAGCTGTTACCCTATAAAACATTGCTAATAAAGTCGTATATAAATATATTTGTTACTTTATAAAAAACTGCTAATAAAGTATTTTATAAATATAGCTGTTACCCTGCAAGACACTGCTAATAAAGTCGTCGTTAAATATAGCTGTTTCTATTTTAAAAATAGGTGTTACCCTACAAAACATTGATAACAGGGTCGTTTTTAAGTGTAGGAGCTAAACAATAATACATTGCTGAAGAGGTGGTTTTGAAATACGATGGCTGTTCTGTAAGACGCAGTTCATAAGAGCCAAGAACAACTATCAAACAGATAATTCTTAAAGAAAATTATAAGTCGTGATTGAAGCGACATCAAGACTTCTCAACGGAGTTCAGGAACTCCAAACTTGCTGATTTCGATTCGTTTTAATTTGCTATTTCGAATGACTAAATTTTTTCTCTACAGAAACAACAACACACTAGTTAGAAGTGTATTAACGAGCAAAAGAAAGAAAAATGAAACAACAACAATAAAAATATACCAACAATTGAATGAAATTAACTTATTTTTATTTCATTATGTACTGTTTGAAAATATTTCATACACAATATACAGTGGCTTCCACTAAGACTACATATACATATATATAAATATGCACTCACGACAATGGTCACGTCACTGCATGCCATTAACATTATTATTGAAATATTTGTTTATGAAACATGTATTATGCAAATTCGAACCACACTTGAAACACATTAATTACAAACTTTAACTGACATTGTCAGAACTTTAACCCTAATGTTCCTATTCTGTAACGTTCGTTTGTAATGCGATGGATAATAGAACATTGTAAATATATATAGCTCGAGATGACAAGAAATGTGAACAAATCTTTCATTCTAGTCTGTTGGGAGTTTTTTTTTTTTTTTTTGTTACGCTTGTCAGAAATAACTTTGGTTTCATATACAATCCACATGGCTGTTTTTAAATGCAGAGGATATATTGAAAAACACAACTTACACAGCTGTTTTTAAATATAGGAACTACGTTGTAGAACACAACTCATTCGCTCTTTTTCAAATACAGCAGTTGTAACGCAAAAACAACAACAACTTATACACTCGTGTTTAAATGCAAGAGCTACGTTTTAAGATAAAACTGACACGGTCGATTTCAAATACAGAAGCTGTTCTATAAGAAACGTCTCACGTATTTGCTTTTAAATTCAGAGTCTATATTGTAAGACACGACTCACACGGTCGTTTTTACATACAGGCATTTTATTGTGAGATACCACACACACGGTTGTTTTTACATGCCGGCATTGTATTATAAGATACCACACACACCGTTGTTTTTACACGCAGGCAACGTATTATAAGATACCACACACACCGTTGTTTTTACACGCAGGCAACGTATTATAAGATACCACACACACGGTTGTTTTTACACGCAGGCATTTTATTGTGAGGTACCACACACACGGTTGTTTTTATACGCAGGTGTTGTATTGTAAGATACCACACACACGGTTGTTTTTACACGCAGGCATTTTATTGTGAGGTACCACACACACGGTTGTTTTTATACGCAGGTGTTGTATTGTAAGATACCACACACACGGTTGTTTTTACATACAGGCATTTTATTGTGAGGTACCACACACACGGTTGTTTTTATACACAGGTGTTGTATTGTGAGATATCACACACACGGTTGTTTTTATACGCAGGTGTTGTATTGTGAGATACCACACACACAGTTGTTTTTACACGCAGGCGTTGTATTGTGAGATACCACACACACTTGTTTTTACACGCAGGCGTTGTATTGTAAGATACCACACACACGGTTGTTTTTAAATGCAGGCGTTGAGACCGAAAATTCAGCTACCAAAGTGTACAATATAACACGACTTATTAACTTAATTACTTTTTATGAGCATCCACTAAATAAAAAAAGCTAACGATAAATGTGAAATATTTCTGTCCACAGTTGTCGTTAGCTACTTGAAAGATTCGGGGCTCGAAACCAGAGCTCATAGAAGTTGCGGCATTTATTATGGTTTTCTATTCAAGAGAACCAAAGATACCAGAAATCTTTTTATTTCTGTGTAACTTCGAGTGTAATAGCGTATTCTGGAAACTATTACTTTATTTTAAATCAAAGTAAGTGATTTTGTTAATACGTAGAATTGGAAGTCATTTTCACCTGTGAGAAACGACATGGAAATGGATTAACGTTATTTTATGTAAAACAATTATTTTGACACGAGGATTACTAATATAAATATATATAGATCGACAGGAGATTAACATGCTACCCCTAATCAATTCTAAGAGGATGACTGCCACAGTTACAACACACCCACAACTTAAAGTGCGAGTAATATTTTGTGTTATTTTATGGATATGAAACCCATAGTTTCGAAAAACTGTTAACTTGAACCCTAATTATATATAATCTCTATACGCCAAGTGGTTTTATATAAAGCTAACGGCTTCAAAGTAACTATCCCTATATTGATAATATTAAAACGCGGGTAATAATACAGTGAAAACTGTTAATCTACCATGAGGGGTTGTAACGTTATAGTTATGAGAGATTTGTTTGATTTAGGAGACACAAAGGGCTTAATCAAATTAAAAGGCAGAAACTGTCCGTGTTCTTTCTTCAGAATATTGCAGATTTAATACTGTCAGGCTGAGATAATTTTTGAAATATAGAGCTATGGGTGATCATTCGAATTGAACGTGCCAGTTTCAACAAAGTCAACAAAATGTTCGCGACAGCTGATGGTATATTACGAAACTAAATTTACTGATGTGCAAACGTAGCCACTAAGTTGTTACCAAGAAAACAGAAAAGTTAACTGATTTATTCCCTGCACTATGTGTTAGCGTGAATGTTTAAAGAAATTTAAATCGGGTCAGAACTTATCGAAACCAAATATTTCTAGTAAACACCAAAATGTTAGTCTTTAAATGAACTGAAGCACGAGCCATTTAATTAAACTAATATATATTTAGTGAAGAGTAAATGTTCTTAACGAAAAACATTTACACTAATGTAACACTTGTCTCCTTAATGAACAATATGTCTTCTAACTGGACAATATGCCTTCTAAATAAATACAGTGCTTGTTTATTAAACAACACGTCTTATATCTGGATACAAAACGTGTTTACTGAACAACATGTCTTCTCACATACTTGTTCATGAACAATGTCTCCTCACTGAATACAATACTTGTTTATGAACAAGATGTCTTCTAACTGAATACGATACATCTTCTTGAATACGATACATCTTTTTGAACAATATATATTTTCACTGAATACAGTATCTGTTTATAAACAATGTCTTCTACCTGAATACAGTATCTGTTTATGAACAATGTCTTCTAACTGAATACAATACCTGTTTACTGAACATGTCTTCTCACTGAATACAATATCCGTTTATGAACAATATGTCTTCTCACTGAATACAGTATCTGTTTATGAATAATATGTCTTTTAACTGGACACAATACCTGTTTATTAAACAACACGTCTTATATCTGGATACAATACGTGCTTACTGAACAACATGTCTCCTCACATACTTGTTCATGAACAATGTCTCCTTACTGAATACAATATCTGTTTGTGAACAATATGTTCTATCTCTGAATACAGTATCTGTTTATGAACAATATGTCTTCTAACTGAATACAGTATCTGTTTATGAACAATGTCTTCTAACTGAATACAATACCTGTTTACTGAACATGTCTTCTCACTGAATACAATATCTGTTTATGAACAATATGTCTTCTCACTGAATACAATATATGTTTATGAACAATATGTCTTCTCACTGAATACAATATCTGTTTATGAACAATATGTCTTCTCACTGAATACAATATCTGTTTATGAACAATGTCTTCTCACTGAATACAATATATGTTTATGAAGATTATGTCTTCTCACAGATTAAGATATCTTTATTGCACAGTCCATTTGCTTATTATATACATCTGTTTCTTTCTTAACAGCATGTTTGTTTGCCAAATATAAAAACATAAAAGCTTTACAGTCCTGGCGCTATGGAAAATTGAACCTTTCTTGTTCATGATTTCCAAGCTTACCCGTTAGAACGAAAGTCCACTTTTCGAAAAAGCTCTGTTTGTAGGTGTGTTTTATTTCGTTTTATATAAAGAGTTCTTGAACCCACATGCTTTTCTGACATCATGAATTTATTTCCAGGCTATTACTGTTACTTAAACAACATTTGTTCTCGTGTCTGTTTTATCTACAAATACGTTAATTTCTCAGACTAAACGCAAATTCTGTTTATTGGTTATGTTTTACATTGTTCGATACTTTCATTTACCGGATACGTGTTTAACCGTTCAATACGTCTGTTAACCGAATTAACAACGGAGAAATATTGTCATATATTAAAGTTCTAAAGTTTCTGGTAAACTTACCGACCTGAAAACTAATTCGGTAAAACTTTCCACAGTTTCCTTTTCTTGCAGTGTTAAAGTTTGTCGAAGAACGATTAATATCTCTTATACAACTTCGTTTCCATGTTCTACAAATTCTAAAGTAAACGGTGAATTAATAAACTAGGGTTAGCACGTCATTGTTGAGTACAATGTGTACCGTATAAGCGTATATTGTTTAAAACATCACCTGCACTGTTCAATTATTTTGTTTTAATACTACGAACTTATTGTTCTATAATCTTAAACATTACTGTACTTCAAACCGTTTCTCGCACTCATTTCAATTTGCCTGAATATTTTTGGTGAATGTACATTTATTGATGTAGCCTAATTCGTAGGCTATCGCGCTCTTTACAGCGTCGCTTCTTCTTCTTCGAGGATAGCTCTGCTCGTGACTTAACCTGATTGGTAGAAGAGAAGTGATGGAGAGATGCAGCACGAGAATGTGGTCATCAGGAAGTGTGGGTTTTTCTTATCTTTTTCTCGAGAATATCGTCCATTCTTTTGATAACTCCTCCTGTAGGAATAAAACAGATAAAGAACAAATCTCAGATCCAGGGTGACCAATCAGACACTGGTTTCAGACATTGGAAAATCCCGACTAGAAACTTCAGATTACCGCGATGAATGTTTTGCTGTATAATAAAGTTTAACATTTTGAATAATATGGTATGAGCTTTTGTGCTTCCACGCTCTCTAAAAATAAACAAAATTGTATCGATCAAGAAAGATGGTTCGCTTTCTGACATCTAGTTAATAAATCCTTTATTTTTAAAATACTTTTGTTGTCTCTCTGTAAATAAACTTCATACCGGATTTGCATCGCAAACCAAGGCAGAAGGAGTTACGGCAACCTACATTGTAATTAACAGTTAAAAACTGAAATGTTCTCAAAACACTAGATAGGTAGCGTGGATGTACCAGGAAAGACTAATTGAAAGCCTAAGTCTTCATTGTTGCTTAGAAGATTTAAAACCCGTTACCAATGAAACTGTAGTTCATATGCTTATTTCATTTACACAGTTAGAATGAGAAAAAAAATGTACAATACTCCATTACCGAAATGAACAGATAAGACTACGAGCGTTCCTGTTTACCAGGTTTTAGGGTTCGATACTCATGGTAACGAGAGAGGAAATAGTTGTAAAAATCAATTAAAGATAAAGATATGAAACCTTAAAATGGGCCCTGACATGACCAGGTAAATAAGGCACTCGACTCGTAATCCGAGGGTCGCGGGTTCGAATCCTCGTCACACCAAACACACTCGCCCTTTCAGCCGTGGGAGCGTTATTATGTTAAAGCCAATCCCACTATTCGTTGGTAAAAGAGTATCCCAATAGTTGGTTGTGGGTGATGATGACTAGCTGCCTTCCCTCTAGTCTTTCACTGCTAAATTAGGACCAGCTAGCGCAGTTAGCCCTAGTGTAGCTTTGCACGAAATTCAAAAGAAACGAAACTTTAAAATTTAAATTGTTTTACATGATGGTCTCTTTTTTGTTTAGGGTAAACAAAAGATTTATGTAACTAGGCAATAAACGCCGCTGTTATTATACAGTGGAAGGAATCCCTCTAAAGCAGCCACCTTCGGGACTGAGACAAACTGGTCTGATTAGAGGGGTTCCACTGTAGTTCAATACATCTATTACTTATTTTAGAGATAATATGAAAAGTTAGCTCCTGATAAAGAAAGATCCATTTGTTATAGGATTTCGTATATTAGGTTCAGTAATCATTCTCGGCGCTGAAAATCAAATAAAACGGTAGAAACAAACAAACATGAATAACTTTAGTAATGGAAAAACTCTTGTATTAGCACTGTGTCCCAACACGATGTACTTTAGTGAGGGGAAACTCCTACCTATGTTTGTACTGTGTCACAACACGTTGTAGTTTAGTAAGGGGAAACTCCTACCTATGTTTGTACTGTGTCACAACACATTGTAGTTTAGTAAGGGGAAACTCCTACCTATGTTTGTACTGTGTCACAACACATTGTAGTTTAGTAAGGGGAAACTCCTACCTATGTTTGTACTGTGTCACAACACATTGTAGTTTAGTAAGGGGAAAACTCCTACCTATGTTTGTACTGTGTCACAACACATTGTAGTTTAGTAAGGGGAAAACTCCTACCTATGTTTGTACTGTTTATTTATTTTTTCTTGAAAAATGTCAGTTACATGTAAAGCATAATAAATTAAATTCATTAAGACATTAAGCACGTATCAAATAGTTATTACTTTGTTTGGCTTCGTATCACGTAGTTACACAGTTATCAAATCCTGAATCTGAACGTTTTCAGCCATTAAGCTTACTGCTAAGCGATCACGAGGAAGGTACTTAACTTAACTTAACACTTAAGATAACTTTCATTCGTCTTCAGTATAATTAGCCTTCTAATGAAAAAAACAACCCAACAGAAACATTTCTATAATACTTGTGTGTATACAGACTAGGCCTTGAATTATTCTCTGTAGTGTAGATGAGACAGTTATTAAAAACACAGAGTTGTTTTCTTATCTGAATGTATACTATTTACTGTTTCTTTCTTTTCTTCTAAGTGCAGTACTTAGGTTTACATACTTTTGAATGTACTAGACTGGATTCTTTGACATCAACGTGGCCGCGAAAAAAAACAAAAGCAAAGAAAGAACGAGAGAATTTGAAAGATTGTTTGATGAAGTGCACCTCTCTTTGGGTGTCACGTGTAATAATAATATATCAAATAAAGCCGTCTTGATCTAGTTGACGTAAACAAGAAAAGGTTTACATAAATAACATAGATGGGAAACTAAAACTAACCTAGTCTGATAGCCAGAGACAGCTGCGAAACAACTGTTACCCTAACTACCGTGAAGGTGTAAAGTTAAATATTGTTAGGTGTAGCAGTCTGATTACCATTAACACTTGGTAACACGTTTCTGGACTAAAACATTTAGAAGTTATTATACATAGTTTTGTATATTTATGGAAAGTACTTGAAACTTACATGGAATGTTTAAAAAAATTATGTGTCTAAAAACTCATTAAAGCACTGTAGTGAAAATTTAATGTCCATTAACAGTAAAATGTATATTTTTGTCTTATATTAGATGCCATTACTGTCAGAAATTCACTTCAGTGCTAGGTTTTATATTCGGTTTGTTAACATGTCTCAAGAGACTGAGATTATAGATTCGAAACCCACGGTGGGGACAGTGCAGAAAGTGTATTGTGTAACTCTGTATTAAGAGAAAACCACCAACAACAACAATATAAATAAAAACCACAACCAAATCTTACATGTCTTGGCCTCATTTGATAGCATAATATGTATTTTGTGTTAATAGGAAGGCTAGTGAGACCTGTTGCCGTGCCTAATTATGAGCTACTGACCAGAGGGAAGGTCATTCAACTAACAGCAGTGCTCTGTCAGTCACCGCCCACGTTAAAAGATTGACTGCCCCTCTTATAACGCACCCACAGCTTAGTGTACGAAACATTTTGTGATATCGCACGCATTTGTACCCCTTTTACTAGTTCCACAGGTCAGAGTTATATCACAGTAATGCACTTAATAAAAGTCATATGAAATAGTCTGATAACTAAATAAAACAACATATCTAAAGATCATTATGTAGTATTGTGTAAAGATGTTAGGACAAAGCAAAAAAATTGATTTCAGTCTGCTTTTAAAGAACAATGAAAGGTAAATCACAGGTGAAACATCAAAATGTTATTAATCTCCATATTTAGTACAACATGAACTCAGTGGAAGTGGTTGAGTTCAGTAAACAGTTAATATTGTGTGTGTTCCCCTTTTACTTTAGTAACTACAGACAGACTTTTAGACATGGTTGTAAAATATCTATTCAAATTGTCCTTTGGTGTTTTACTCCAAATGTCTGTAATATACTTCTATGAGGTTTTTACGAAAATAACTTTTGATTTGTCAAGTTTTGATCTTTCAAATCCTAGATCTACTCAATTGGGTTGAGATCAGGGGGTCTGTGGGGATCTTTGCATTTTTCGAATGACTCCAACAGTTCCTTTCTTAGCTAAGTAATTTCTACATGTGTTGGATGTGTGTTTGGGGTCATTATCTTCTTAGTAGTAAAATCCTTTACCAAGGATACAAAACCACTAGGTGTACCATAACGGATCAGTACATGGTGCTGGTCCATTATTACATTTTTTAAATATCTCCTGTCGCCTCATCAGAAAAAAATCAAAACAAAACAAACCTTCACACTGCCTACCCCATGCTTCATGTTAGGTGCTATGCACTGAGGTATGTATATTTCACGTTTCTTCGGACTACAATCTATGCTTTGAACCATATATTCAAAACTTGGACTCATGTGTCCATAACACCCTTTTCCAATCATCAACATTCTAGTTTTAGTACTTGTATTTGGAGATCAAAGCAAAGAATTTTTAACTTCTACACAACCAAATATTCCATTCTCATCCAGTCTTCCTAATACTGTACATCTGGACACTTTTCTGGTACATGGTTGTTTATCTCATGCTTTAGATCAGTGATATTCTTCCTTCTGATATAAAGAGATACTTAACATCAGTATCATAAAATTTAGTTGTTCTGTTTCTTCCTTTCTTATTTTCAAATTTACCTGTCTTGGCCTCATGATCTAGGGTGTATAGACAGTATCTATGGACCATTTCAAGGTTGCAGCAATTTATCAGAGACTCCAACCAGCATCACGTAAAGCCTTTATGCGAACTCTACGCTCTTTGGATGTGTCACAACAAAACGTAATATATAGTATTAAACACTGTCTTTATTAAGGTTTATTTGTGGTGTACTATTAAATTAATAAATAAATTTCTTCTATCATATATGTTCCATATGCTAAGTCCTTCCTACCTTCCTTCTATAAAGTTAAGACATTGCATTGAGTACCACGACAGATATTTCAGACCCAAAATTTTATCAGTATGTTCATTCAAGCAGAACTCTTACGACATACCCTTGGTATAAGTATATAGGAATTCTAAAGAATGATAAGTATTTTCATCCTGACTCATTCAGTTGTCAACAGGGGTCAGTGAAACATTACCATAGTGTTGAAATTAACATTCTGTAATGACATAGAAGAATGTCAAAATATTCTCTTGTCCAAACACAGTATTATACAGTTCTGTATGTATTTTATTTTACCTACGAACTTTAACGAAGAAATTTTTATTAATTATTTATAAGAACTTCATTGGCCTCCTAGTGGCACAGCAGTGAGTCTGAAAGTTTATAACGCTAAAAAAAGCTGGTTTCTATACCCCTGCTGGTTACAACACACAGACCTTTGTGTAACTTTGGAAACAAACTAACCACATTTCATCATATTATTCAGTATATTTTGTATAAAATAATTTTAATAAATGAAATTTGTCCCAAGTCTTTAATCTTACTGAGAAATCGGTTGTAAAAAACAACAACCACCCTTCAACTGAAAGCCACTTTTTTATATTACCATTCAAAATTTATTTCTTCCACCTGATTCCTTTTTCTAACCATAATTGCAGTATTTGTTATTCTGCAAATACTAACACTCACGCTTAGATATATATTATTGTAATTTGTATTAGAAATATTTGTAATATTTCATTTTAATAATACCTAAAATTTTGATAATATCTACTATTTTAACAATATATATTATTTTGATAATATATACAATTTACATAATATCTACTATTTTAATAATATCTACTATTTTAATAATATCTCGTATTTTGATAATATCTGATATTTTGATATCTAACAATTTAATAATAACTACTATTTTGATAACATCTATTATTTTTATAATATCTATTATTTTAATTATATCTCCTATTTTGATAATGTCTATTATTTTTAAAATATCTACGATTTTGATATATTTGCTATTTTGATATATCTACTAATTCAATAATATGTACTATTTTGATAATATCTGCTATTTTTAATAATATGTATCTACAATTTACATGATATCTCCTATTTTGATAATATCTCCTATTCTGATAATATCGCCTATTTTGATAACATCTACTTCTTCGATAACATCTACTATTTTGATATCTAATATTTTAATAATATCTACCATTGTGATAACATCTACTAATTTTATAATATCTATTATTTTTATAGTATCTATTATTTTAAAAATATCTACTATTTTGATAATATCTACTAATTTAATAATATCTGGTATTTTGATAATATCTACTAATTTAATAATATCTACTACTTTGATAATATCTACTACTTTGATAATATCTACTCTTTTAATAATATCTCTTATTTTTATAATATCTACTATATTAATAATATCTACTATTTTAATATATCCTATTTTGATAATATCTACTATTTTAATATATCCTATTTTGATAATATCTACTATTTTAATAATATATACTATTTTGATACTGTAAATTATTTCTTCTTATTTTACAGTTCTATTGATATAATGTTTTAAAGATTTTACCTATAATTTGCGTCTGTGTCTTATTTTCAACTATTTTTTCATCAATATTATGTTTCCATGATTCACCGTATGATGGAGTAGATCAGGGGTGTGCAACAGGCGGCCCGAGGGCCACAACCCGGCCCGCCAAGCCATTTAGTGTGGCCCTAGTTGTTGTAATCTAACCATGTGGCCTGATCTGTAATCCAACGCAAATGGAATATTTTTAAAAGCATTGATCCTACGGGATTCCCAGGCTTCGACTCGACAAACTTCTAAAATTATCTTTGCTAGAGAGGAGCAGGCCGAATTCGATTGGTCGGCCTCCTTAGGGCATGAATAGGTGACGTGCACTAGCACTATTGTCTACGACTCAACGTCATGTCCTGAACCTCGCCTTCGCCCACTGGCGACAATTTTCCCTAACCTCTGCTGTCCGTCATTCATTATTGGTGAAAATTTTATTACCTTTTACAGTTACTACAAGAGATTGAAGGTAAATTGATTATTATTTAGCATATTGTTGTGACTTTACTGAATTTATTAAAATTTTTGCTTTCAGATGCATCTGATTCTATGTACAGTATGACCTCGTTATTCGCGGGGTTACGTTCTTTACCCTCCGCGAATAGCGAAAAACGCGAATATTGGATGCAGTTTTAAAACGTATATGTATGCGATTATATACTATATGAAATGCTTCCCAAACACTAATGATACTTATACTCATTGATGCAGTAATAATGTAGCAATATTGCATACTGTTATGTATTTCACTAAATTGTACCGTGCGCTACCGGGCTGTGCTTTGCCGTTTGCGTTGTTGGGGAAGCTGAGGCAGTCAGCCAATAGCAGTCCAATCTTGTTTGGTGAAGACGACAATTGATAAAACGGCTTGATTGAGTAAATACAACAGAAATCTCCTCGAAAAGCCCTTTCAGTCTCTGTGACCTACAAAACGCAGTTCGCGCATAACCCGCGAATATGCGGGGCCGCGAATGCGAACCGCGAATAGGCGAGGTCACACTGTATTTTGCTATTCTCAATTAATTTAAGTACCGGAAGGCTATGATCGGGATGCCAATTTAGAAACATGTGTTTCTGTCCATAAGAGGTTCCATGTGTAAATAAATTCTATGTTTTTTCTACTTTGCTATTTTCGTGAGAATAATTTTTGTTTTGATTTCAGGGCTAGTAAAATGTCAGCAGTTAAGAAACGAAAAATTGATGATGAGGGAAGGTTATTCAAGAGTGAATGGTGCACAAAATATCTTGTTGTCCCACATATTCAAGGTGTTGTCTGCCTCGTCTGTCAAACTACAATTGCAGTCATGAAAGAGTACAATATTAAGCGACATTACGCAACTAAGCACTCCTCCCAGTTTGATGAAATTGTTGGTCAGGCACGAAAGGACAAAATTGAACATTTAAAACATCCATTGAAAAGCAACAAGGTGTTTTACCACTTTCAAGAAAAATTCAGAACTGGTGACAAAACTGAGTTTTAAGCTTTGTGAATGTATGGCAGAAAAGGGAAAACCTTTCAGTGATGGAGAATTTATTAAAATTGTTTAACAATATTCACAGAATATGCATGTCCAGAGAAAAATATTTGGTGGAGCAAACTAGCCTTTCCCGCTTTACTGTCTCACGCAGGACAAAAGATCTTTCAGAGGACATCAAAGAAACTTTGAAAGAGAGATTGAATTCGTGTGAAGCTTTCAGTCTGGCTTTGGATGAAAGCACTGATATCAATGACACATCCCAACTTGTCATTTTCATCAAAGCTGTTACTGCAGGCTTTGATGTTTTCGAAGACTTTTAGATATGGCAAGCCTTTCCTCCACAACCACAGGACAGGATATTTGTGAACAAGTGCTTAAGGTTGTAGAAAAGTTTGAACTGAATCCTTATAAATTATGTGGTGTTATAACAGATGGTGCTCCTTCCATGACAGGTAGGACAAATGGATTCACCAAGAAATTTCTAACTGCAATTGGAGCACAAGACGTAGTTGTAAGCCATTGCATTATTCACCAAGAGAGCTTATGCACCAAAGTTCTGGATTTTGCAGAAGTCATGAAAAATGTCGTCCAATGCGTAAATTATATTCGAACACGAGGATTAAATCATCGACAATTTAAAACTTTTTAGATGAGCTGGACAGTGAGTATTCAGATGTTTTGCACTTCTCTGCTGTACGTTGGCTTAGTAGAGCTGCTACTTTGAAGAGATGCTAATCTGTAGAGATTATGTTCTTCATGGAGAGCAAACGTCAGAATGTGGACTTCTTGAGCAATGAGAACTGGCTGAATGACTTAGCATTCCTCACAGACATTACACAGCATCTGTCTGATTTAAACTTAAAACTACAAGGGAAAAGTCAACTTGTGAATAAGTTGTTTGAGCATATTTGTGCTTTTGAGAAGAAATTGGAACTTTTCCAGGTTCAGTTGAGAAGAGCCATATTGACCCATTTTACATGTCTTGCAACCAGGAAACTGGAATTTCCTAATCTGGATTGCACCAAATATGGAACCAGTGTACAAAAGCTGCGTGATGAGTTTGCAAACAGATTTCCAGATTTCAGACAAACTGAAATTAGATTGAAATTGTTCGCTCAACCTTTTGATTTGGCAGTGGAAGACAGTCCTGATGATTGCCAAATGGAACTCATTGAACTGCAGGCTGACATGGACACTAAAAGGAAATTCTCTGAAAACAGTTTGCTAGACTTTTACAAACTCTGTGTACGTGAAAAGTTTCCCAATTTGTCCCGTCATGCACAAAGAATTGCCTCCCTTTTTGGTAGCACCTACTGCTGTGAGCAATTTTTCTCCAAAATGAAGCTCATCAAAACCAAATGTAGAAGTCAGCTGACTGATGAACATTTGACCAGTCAGTTAAGAGTGGCAACCACTTCTGTCAAAGCTGATATTGACAAGCTCTGCAAGGACTCTAAATTTCAAGTGTCGCACTAAAATGATCACTCATGCAAAAATATAAAATATTATTGCTTGCATTTTGAGAATTTTTTTTAATTTATTGTGCATGTACACGAATAAGCTTGTTTTTTAAGTGGCCCCGCTTGATTGATGAAGTTGGTTATATGGCCCAACGACGAAAAATGTTGCACACCCTTGGAGTAGATGATAAAGCGATATAAATATGCTTCTGGGAGGTCGTGCTTTCCCGCCACGATTGTGGGGACTTGCTGACATTTTACTTATTTCTTAGGCATCTTTTATTATTAGTAACGTATTGTATTATTATTATTTTTCCAGATTTAGAGTTACCAGTGATCAATTACGGTTTAACTTTTCGACTAGTTTGTGGTATCTCTTAAAATTTGAAACTTGCACTAAAAATACATCGTAACTTTCACGGCTTTATTACTTTAGGTTTTTAGAGTGATTGTAAGAATCTACACTTAAAGCAAAAAAAAAAAAAATTCACTGTTAATAATAAAACGGTCAGTGTCCCGTGACTGTATTGGTACAAGAACGTTTCCTAACAATACTATTTAACACTTAGACTGAATATCTTAAGCCTAAGAACATTCACTCTTGATAAGGGAGTGGCTAACGCCCAGAAATTGCGTTGTTCTATTTTATTCTCAACAAAACCTAATGTTAGAGTGACGTTTAAAACATGGTCTTAATTCGTCAGTACTAAGTGTGTTAGTATGAAAGTTTTCTTTAGTGACTGCGAAGTTAAATATTTAAGTATCTCATCACATAAAACGTAAAAAAAAAAAAATCCAACCGATCAGAGATGATTGTCTTACCTCTATCCTGTGTAGAATATTCGATACAAATTTTCCTTTGAATTAGCCTGAATATATATATACACAAGACCCGTACCTGTTGTTATCAAACAATTATTTTACAATATGTACAAAATGCTTAATGATAAATCGCTGAAACAGGTTATTCTATACATATTATCACAGCACTGCATTTAATAGTAAAAAATCCAAGGGAGAAAGTGTAAGTAAGAACAAACTAATATAATAAACATTTTTAGCAACAATAAATATAAGTCCCTGTTTTACTAAATTGAACCAGACACCATCATCTTCGCATATCAACGTCTGCTGCCTTCAACATGAGTTTCACCATAACCCAATCGCCCAAGTATCTTCTGTACTGGTATTGGTACTTTAACAATGATTTGATTGTTTGTTTTTTGAATTTCGCACAAAGCTACTCGAGGGCTATCTGCGCTAGCTGTCCCTAATTTACCTGTGTAAGGCTAGAAGGAAGGCAGCTAGTCATCACCACCCACCACCAACTCTTGGGCTACTATTTTACCAACGAATAGTGGGATTGACCGTCACATTATTCCGCCTCCACGGCTGAAAGGGCGAGCATGTTTAGTGCGACCGGGATTCGAACCCGCGACCCTCAGATTACAATTCCAACGCATTAACCTACCTGGCCATGCCGGGCCGCAATGATCTGATCAGGATGAAAACTTGTTAAACAGATACTGTATTTTTGTTAACAGTGATGTATTGGCGCTTTAACACTGATTTGCTCAGGATGAGAAGTAATTAAACAGATACTGTTGATCTATTGATTAAGGTGTTGTATGAGTAACGTATAGTTTGATTTCTTTTTGTTCTGTCGTTTGTTGAAAGTACTTCATTTTAAAATGAATCGTATAAACGCCGATTAATGTTTTATTCGGAAACAGAAATTAAAAAACTAAAAATTAAACGTAGAGTTGAAGACTTACAGAAAACCTCTATCTCTACTCTCAGGAACACAGAGTTTTAATACAGACTCTAAACACTAAAATATATCAACAGCTGTTAAGAAAGACTGTGTAATATCCGTAAGAACTTGCCTTTATAAGTTTTACAGATAGCCGATTGTGTATTTTTGTGCTGCCAACACGTGTATCGAAGCTCGGTTTCTAGCGGTGCGTGTCCGTAGACACACCATTGCTCCACTTGTGGGCCAGAAAGATCGAATTACCTGAGAATTGTTTCTATAAATATATTGAAATTCGTAAAGATAGTTAACATGTGTTAAGTTGTGAATAAACATTTCTGACAAACGATAAGAAACTGATAAAAACAGTTAACATGTAATATGGAATCCGTCGGAACAGTTGAAAGAAAACCTACGAGACTGTAAAATTTCTTTACAAGAAACTAAGATTTTAAAAAAAGCTTGTAATCCGTAAAATAAGATGAGAAACGTTATATATGTTAACCGAAAACTTTTGACACAAACTTTTTTAAACAATTGAATAGAAGGTTTAAACTCCTTAAAACGGAAGCTTTGGACTCTGTAACTAAAAGTAATGGAATATATGGATTCATTAAAAAGTGATAACTGAATGTCGATTTTTCTGTAAAAATTATTATAGAAAACTGTAAAATTTGTCATTTCTTAAAGGCTGTTCACAGCAGATTTAATATTAAACCTTGTAAAACCTGATGAGGTTCGTTATGACCAAAGTTTTCGTGTTTAAAGACATTAATCTAACAGTTTAACTGGGTAACTAGCTGAAACAAAGTCAAAGAAGATTTCAATTTAGTTTTTTATCAACAAAGATATTAGAATAAAACGAGAAATGCATTAATAGCCTAGTTTGAATATTTGTTTGTTCACAAACTTATCAAGCCGAAAAGAAGTGTAGAAATTATTTTTAGAGGGTCTTTATAATCAAACTACAAGTAGTACAAACTGAAAGGTAGACAGACAAAACAAGAAGACAGATAATGGATGTTCGTAGGATAATTCTTCTATCCTGTTTTTAATCTAACTCCTGCGTGCCACTTGAAGTGTGAACAATAACATGTTTCTCCTGAATAAGGAAGGGAAATTCCAGGGGTGTTAATTACATTATCATGTGTTCTGGCTTATCACAAAATTATGTACACTTAACCGTTAGGTTTTCTATGATGCTCGTCTGGTTTTCAAATAGCCAGTATAATTTTACCACGTGTAAAGTCCTTCTAAGTAGCTGATAAATTTGTCTTCTGAGTTAAACTGTAGCTCAAGTGAATGGTTAAGAACTTAACTTGATTAATTAGGTAAGGACTTGAGTAACCAGGAAAGGAAGTGAATAATCACGTAAAAACGCAACTTTACTAACCAGGTAAGGTTTGTTTTTTGTTTTGTTTTTTAATTTTGCGCAAAGCTACACAAGGACTATCTGCGCTAGCCGTCCCTAATTTAGCAATGGAAGACTAGATGAAAGGCAACTAGTCATCACCACCCACCGCCAACTCTTGGGCTACTCTTTTACCGACGATTAGTGGGATTGACTGTAACATTTTAACGCCCTTCCTTCCCCAGTAAAAGTCCTTCTATTCATTTGGTGCATATAACTACAATGCAGGAAAAAGTTTAAATTGTTTATTCTACAGTGGCCCATAAAGGAATGTTGTCATTTTGTCTGATTGGTGTTATTAGTAGTTGCTAGGAGCTGGCGGAACCAATTTTGATGACTCCCTCCCACTAACAAAAAAACAGAGTTGAATTTGACCGCATAATTTTTCCGGCTACTTTAATACTTCCCGCGTTGTTGAAGTTTTGTATTGAAAATGTATGTCACTAGTAAAATACGAGATACCGTTGCTAGACGACTTATGACGTTTAATGTCACGTGAAACTTTACATTGAGCGAACGGTTCCTGTGTTACGACTCAAGGTAATGGAAGTTGGTGGCCCACGCTCACATCTGTAGCATTTCTCTTTAAATACAATATTACCGTATTATTCTGCCAGTAAATGAAGGAAACTTAAACATATTTTTTCCCTTTGCACTACTATAGTTTTATAACAACGTCAATGCACGTGGTAATATTAATTATGGGTAATTTTAAAACACATTCTTTTAACATCTTATATTTAATGTTTCTAATGTGGTGAGGTCGGAGAAAAGAAACTTGTGTGTGTTTTTTAAAGCAAAGCCATATTGGATTATCTGCTGTATCTACTAAAGGGAGTCGAACATATGATTTTGGTATCATAGATCAAAAGACTTATCGCTTATCCAGCGGGGGTACAATGCAAAATTACCAACACAGTAAGTTAACTTGATTATTTGATTTTGTGTTTACTAAGTGTGTGTGAACTTGGAGTTGAACACCTGTCAACTGAAACATTTACTCCTAATTGTTTTTTACATCTTTCAGTAATTTATATATAAATGATGGCTTTTCACATTTCTCATAAATAAATATTTATTTCAATAGGTTTTATCTCTCAGTAATCAATAGATACGTTGTGCATCCATAAAAATCACTTTAAGAAGAAATTTCCGGTAATAAATATTATAATCACATCATTAAAGAAAGACTTTAACGTGTTTATATTATTGTACGGCCCCCTAGTCGGACTTCAACACATAAAGGACCACTAGATAATTGCTACGCTTTTCTGCACTCGTAATAATGCATTGTTACGTTCCCTAAACATTGACTGTCAAAAAAGAAAAAAAACAAAACATATTTTTGTTTCAGGCTTATAACTAATAATAAAAAACAAACAAACAAAAAAACGTCATACGATGAAAAATAAAATAATTCTTTCTTCATAAATACAATGTGTAATAACAGCCTTCAAATCAATATACAATAAGCGAAAAAATACGTTTCCTGCAGCGCCCCCCCCTGTACGAAAAAAGAAAGATAATGGCACGCTTCCATGGGCGTGCTCCTCGCTTTTAATGACTTCTACACTACGCCAGAAACTCCAAGAATTCAACACAATAGATAATTTAGGTTCCGTCTATAAGAATTATTTTGCGACTTTATTAAATGAATCATAGCGTCCAAAAGAAGCCCATTACAGACGTTTCCAACATCGCCTAAGTCATGTACACTAACGAGCGATGTGACTTGCTCAAAGTTAACATATAACAAAAATTACAACGTTACAAGCAATTACAAAACTAACACTATTTATATTCATAAATAAAACGACCTATAGGTTATTTGATTGACTGAACGTTTCGGCTTCAGATTGTTTTCACAATGAATTTAGAACTTCCAGTACAAATTGAAAGCTTAAAACATAAGTAAATAAAAAAACTTATGTTTTCCTGGAACTACAAGACGTTTTATTTAAAATTAAATGTCCCCCTACTGTCTTTGGATCTGGGAACTTAACAACAGAGAGAAAACTAGCGAAATTTATAACTTTAGCTGTTCTTATTTCTACATGGTAGTAGTATAGATGTAAGTTGAAATTACAGACCTGGCAGCAGTAGTACCGATCAAGTCGTCATAGTTGTGTATACTGTTTGATAAATCTGGTCACCATGACGAATCTCTCTTGACAGACATATTTGAGTTTTCTTACGTTCGGTGGGGTGAGTTAACCTAGGAAGGAGTTAATTTATTGTAATGGCATTACCACTTGGAGCGAATTCATGTTTGTGTAATGCCGGGACTATTGTGGAACCCAGCTAGAACCGGTTGTGCCTTTCGGTAATGGCCATTAATTTCTCCACACCTCTGTCTCCTAGTGACAGACGTCAGAGTCTTTTCTGTGTTATTGATGGGACATTACTATCCGCTTTCCGCTGCATGAAACAATTTCGATAGCACACCCAGTCAATGAAAGTTAACTACGAGAGGAAGGACATATTATACTATTTATCTCACTCTCTCTGTGTTTCTTTATTCACTAAAGTCAATATATCAGAAAGACCAGAGCTAATTCCGTAATTCATTTCGGTTGACGGTCCCAGAAACAAGAATAGACTCGTAAGTTTCGATGACGTAACATTCTTGCCTTGGCACGTGGCATTTGAGATACATTTCTGTTTCCTATTTAAAATACCCACAAAAGAAATACTCAAATGAGTTTAATATTATTTGAATACATACGGCTCAATTAGTTACTTGCCTTCTTTGTACTGAACGTTACTGTGTATCCTTTCGTCCTTTTTAAATAACTTTAACTCCCGGTTTCCGTATAGTTCTCATATACAGTTATAAACGAGTGTTCTGTTATTAAGCAAATTGAGGCCTGTTACCCCAAATATTCAAATAAAGGTCTTAAAGTTATAACAGAGTCAGAAATATCTGAAGAAAATGACTTATTAGTGGAAAGTCAAATGTGCGTGTGTGTGTGCGTGCGTGCGGAAATTTATCAACCATATAAGAACAGTAGTGAATTAGGTGGAGGATATTCTGTTTCCAAATAACTGTTTCCTCATATGTGTATTCTTCAAAAGGTCTAGTTACTTGACGATGGTTTCTATTATTTAATTACTTAATGATTACCACTCAACCATTCTCGTTATGAACTGAGTTCATGGGGACACAGGTTTTGGCAGCCTTTTGGTTAATTATAAGAGATTTGTGTTCAGATCATCAATTTAGAATTTCCGAGATGACGATATCCCTTGTACGTAACTACACTGGAAAACAAAGAAATATGTATCGGTTTAGAGACCCAGGACTTTCTAGAAAGAGATCTACAACAAGTCTCTTAAGATTAATGCATAGCGATAAATGGGTTAAAGAGCAGATAAAATGCCCTTAATCTGCTGAGAAGAGGGTGAGAGGCAAGATAACAGTACCAGGTACCAATGCCACTAGTGACTCTTAGCTAAATAGGCATCGCTTCTGAGAGCGTATTCGACAACTTAACGATACACTTTTAATCTAAAGTGCGTTGTTTCTTTAAGGTAGCTACGAGCTGATTTAGACCTTCATAAACCTCTCTCTTCCCGTTTACCTCCTCTATTACTAAGATACTGGGAAAACAGTCTTGGGGATAATATATATACCCACTTTAATTATATACACCATTTAGTGATTATGAACTCGTAAATAACTCAAAATATGTATAATTCAGTATTTACCACGTAAATAACGCTAATAATACACACAATTCTATAACTATTTAACACATAAATAACCGGTGAAACATTAGATGCTGAAGCTGAGCAATATTTTCAGTCTCAGAAATGAAGTAAAGTTGTGAGAACGTAGTTATATATTTGTTCATCAAGAAATTTACGAAATTATCACTTTCACTTCACTGCTGAAAGAGATAAATTATTTTGATGACGTTTCCTTGTACAGTAGAAAGTCGTCCAGCAGGTGTGAAGTTTTTTCCTGGGATGGATACAAATATATCAAGTTTGTCAAGCAAATAATAAACACGTCTTATGTGACGAGTTTGAACCACTTGGCATTTAGCCAGCATTAAAAAACAACAACAATCAAATGAACCGTTACTATGGTTACTTGACTTGCCCTAGAGGACTACATTAAAATAATTTCGAGAACAGCAGCTATTAGAACACAAGCGGCTTAGGGTAGTTTATTAGTTTAATTTTTTAAAAGAAACCTTTAAGTACTCTTCAATGTTTAATAAGAAATATAATTATTTATATTATCTTTAATCTCAATTAACTTACGATTTCTGTCTCTCTTTTCAAAGACGTTCATATAGCAACGTATGTAGCTTCCTTTTAGATTTGGTAAAAAAAGAAAAAAGACTTTCATAGGAGCAGTTATTAACTTTTTAAGTAACGTCATTTCCGGTCTCTAATGTAATGTACACCTAAACATGCCTAATTTTCTACTGCAGTCTACATGCAATCAATGCCAAGGTTTGAAACTTTTTTTTTTTTTTTCAATCACCGACCTTGTTTCCGCCTGGTGTCAACAAAACGAAAACAGAAGGTATTAGAAGAAGCCAAGATTTCTGGAAATATTTCGATATCATTTCGTATAGCAGTAAAAAGAAAAATTCATTATACTGACAGTTCCATTCAAGCAACTGAGAAAGTGCAAGCCTTCTGAATATAGAGTCCGAGTTCACTACCCGGAAACTACGAAGGGTTTAAACTGTTATCAACTCTAAGTGGAAATTATTTGAACATTAAACTATATCTATAGAAATATATATACGTATACCTGGTATAAGTTGGTTAGCTGTTCTTAACTAGAAAGAGTAGTAAACATGTAACTCACATTTTACAAGCAAGTATATGGACGACTAACTGATTAGTTGGTTTCTATTTTTGTTGAATTTTGTGGAAATCTACTCGAGGCCTATCTGAGCTAGCCGTACCTAATCTTGAAGTTATATAATAGAGGGAAAAAATAACTGACACCGCACACAGCCAATTCTTAGGCTGCTCTTTTACCAATGAAAAGTGGGATTTCTAGTCACCTTATAACGCTCGAATGGCTGAAAGGGCGAGTACGTATGGTGATAGGAAATCGAACTCAAGACTCTCAGATTGCGAGCCGAAAAACCAGAAGATCTTATGTTCCTACAGTTTTACAGCAATTATAACTAAGAACTACAGAAACCTTGTATCTTTAGAATTTTAGGACAAAGATTACCAGTATCTTCAAATAACACACAATTCAACATTGGTTACTTAGAATCTCAAAAAAATTATAATTCTAGACAATAAATATCAGTTCTAATCTACGCAGAAATTCTAAATAATTTGTAATTTGTTTTAAAAAGAAGTTTTTGTTTTAAAGACGTTGACAGTTTTGGGTCAACCAATAACAAGATTTTATACAACCATTCTATAGTGTTACATGTTTAAAACAGCACAACATTTCAAAGGTGATTAAGCTTATAAACTACTGGATTTTGCACTACAAACGGGTAATGTAGAACTAATAGTTTTTAGATTTTACCCCCTCTCTACCTACAGCTTATTCTGTCACTTCCCCTCCCCCCCTCTCTCTACATATGTATACATACACAGACTTGCACATACATCATGCACGTGCGTCTGGATATTTATTAGCATGGGGAAAAACAAAACTGTTCTCAACGTGCACTGTTTGCTCGACATAGATTATTTAATTTACACACATCGTCCAAGAAATAGAAACAGGAGAGAAATGCTACCAACAAAACAAATCTAGATGACTAAGTGAAAATAAATATGTATATAAAATAGACTGCCAACAGGATGTCATGTAATATTCTTTATTAATAGAAACGACCATTATTCATGGTTCTGAAGCATGGATTTATCTGCTGATAAACATACGAGTAATACGATATATACATATATATATGTTGTTTTATATCTGTTCGATACATTATGTCAAGTATTGAGTGTTATTTTACGTCGAGAAACAAACGAGTTTTGTCTTGTAATACTAAATAAAAAACAGAGGCTGATAACCGCGTTGTAGTCATTAAATTTGATAATCGAATTAAAAGTCCTTTAATGTTTAAATAATTTCATACACGCCATTTTAAATTTACCGTATTACCGAAGTGCAGAATGCGTTAAAACTATCGGGGGATTTTTTACGATGCTTGTTATTGTTGGAGATAAACAAGTGTTAACCGTATTCTTTTCTGTTGTTTCTAAACAGCGTAGGCATATTCAGGTCACGGTTCAGCACCATCTTTGTAAGACAAATGATTAAAACCCGAAGTCACAATAGACGGACAAACGTCTTAAGCCTTATTTTAAAAATTAAACGTTCTTGTGGGGCTAAGTAGTGAATGCAACCGCCGTCTTAGATAATAATAAAGCCCCGGATGTGGCGCTGTGATGTAGTTACAGGTTACACAGAGTGCTGATGGAGCTCTCAGACCAAGTCTTTCACGCAAGACATTTCTGTACGTTTCCTGAGACGACTGATATAGTTGGCTGGCATCCAAACAACAAAGATTAAAATGATAAAAAAGAACACCCACTTTCCCTATAATTAAGCGAAGAATTCCTGAAAGACTAATGCGAAAAAGACAAAGTTCTTGGAACATCAAGTGTGGAAGTTCTCATTTTTTTGCTTAGATAAATCTTTCCAGTTTTGTTACTGTGAGTTGATCATTTTACCTTAAGTGTTAATTACCGTGTGTTAGAGCATCTGTTGTACCGAACTAAAAGCACACCGCCACTAAATCTGTTAGCATTTTAACATTTAGCGCAAAGGGGGCTGGCTAAGCAAATAGATGAGATCCCCCTCTCTCTAGTCCCTCTCCCAAGTGTGTCGGAGTCCCAAACTTTCAACCTCTCACCACAAGAAAAGGAACCAGTTCTGACCACTAGAAAAATAGAAATATTAGGTAATGAAAAAAGCCAGAGTTTCAACACGTTACAAAAATAGAATATCCCATAAAGATAAAAATACTAGGTAACAAGGCTAGACCTTAAAATAATACCACGAAAATAATATAATATTATAAAAAATAGAAATATTGGATGTGGCAAATAAGGGTTGTTGATACCTTGTTGTCAGATGTGATAAAACCACACTCTGCATTATTTGTATCTGAATTTATCAGATTTTTTTTCCCTCGGACACATGTATGTATTAATACTCAATATTGTATACATGTATTGTTAGTCAGTATTGTATAAATGTATTGTTATTCGGTATTGTATTGTATTTTAGCCTACACACCACTCACTGATGTTCGTCCTCCGCTGGTACAGCGGTAAGTCTACGGATTTACAACGCTATAATCAGTAGTTCTATTCCTAGCAGATAGCCTAATGAGGCTTTGCTGTAAGAAAAACACATACACATAATGATGTTCACTAGTATTTTCTGTTTATTTCAATAAATTATTGTACTTACATCGATGATACCTCTATAATAATGTTTACCGCTGGTTTGTGATACATCTGTCAAGGATTGAAAGTTTGTTTTTTGTCAAATGAGGAAACTGACTTTCAATACGAAGACAGTTGGAACTGGTTCATTATGTTTTATTTTTATCCACGTTGATTTTTTTGTTCGTTAAATATCACACTACCAGGACAAATTAATCAAAACTGGAACATTTCTCTATTGAAGAGAGAAATTATTATAGTTACCAGAGAAATGTGTAACACACAGGTTTATTTATCTCTTGATTAAAAGCAAACACATTCCTTCTTTAACAGAACTTAAATAATATTCAAAACAAATGTTTCTACAGAAAAGAAATATAAACAGCACATAATTTCTTTCTGTATTCTTTCGGCCTGGCATGGCCTAGCGCGTAAGGCGTGCGACTCGTAATCCGAGGGTCGCGGGTTCGCGCCCGCGCCGCGCCAAACATGCTCGCCCTCCCAGCCGTGGGGGCGTTATAATGTGACGGTCAATCCTACTATTCGTTGGTAAAAGAGTAGCCCAAGAGTTGGCGGTGGGTGGTGATGACTAGCTGCCTTCCCTCTAGTCTTACACTGCTAAATTAGGGACGGCTAGCACAGATAGCCCTCGAGTAGCTTTGTGCGAAATTCCAAAACAACTGTATTCTTAGCTTAGTCTTTCTTTTTTATATAAGCCGCAGAAACGGAACAGTTTATATATATATATATATATGTATTGAAAATAGGCTTAGCTGATTTTCAAACGTAATTTTATTTCTGCTTTTTAGTAAACGATTAAAAATGCGTGTCTTTGTTTATACCTTATTTTATTTTAACGTGTAAGATCCAAATGCGTATTTAATGCACTTTTAATATTTCATTAGATTACTTAATAAAAGTTAATTAAAAATCTTCTGCGCACTCAGAATTTATGGCATGTAAAAAGTGGCACTCTCGAAGCTCCGTAATGTCTATATATAGTGGTGGACCCTACTGGTTCTTTTTACTTTAATGAAATTTCCTTCCTATATGAAAATATTTTACTTTCATCTAATAAAATGATTATACGTGCCAGTAAAAAAAAACACCATAAAACTTTGGGAAGGAAGTTTTATCACCAAGGAGTTGAAAGTAGATGGCGTTTTAGGCATTTTAAAGGTCGTTATTTAAATCTAACTGGAAAACACTGGATGGCTGTCGGAGTTGCCAAGGAAGGCTACATATTTTGAGAGTTACGGTATGGCGACAACATAAAAGCTCTACATAAGTTTTAACATAACCTTTATAATCTTGAAGGTTGATATACCACTAACAGAACATAAGTACATTTTTGAGCCATTCTCTTTGATTGTGATTTTTATATAGTTTATTTTTAACACTTATTTCTACGAGAATATTTATCTCACCACTAGGAGGAGATTTAAAAAAATAAACTAGCAATTATTGAATTATACAAACGTATCACTATATTTCTTAAATGCTTATTGAAATTATCCAAACTAATTATTCATGCTCAATTATCTATCGGTTTTATTTTCCTATTAAGTAGGCTAAAGTAGTAAAACTGAAAAAAGTGATCATAATAATATATATTTGCCATAAGACAAACGTATTAGGCTTATGCGTCTATACGACTGCTTACAATCCAGCTTGTCCGGCAAAAGCCAATTAAACAATAACATTTGATATTTAAATAGCGACTGGTGTAAATAGAGTGTTGTGTATACTATCCGGCCTGATTAGCTCTGGTATTGAGCAAAATACGCCGTCGACATTGCATATGGCGGAGATCAAATGGTTGAAATACTATTATACACTCCTCTTTTTGAAAAAAACCTAACGGGCCGAATAAAGAATGTAGTGTTTCAGAAAACAGTAAACCTCATATTATTGTATTATTATAAATATGATTGTTTATACTTATTATAGTCATGCTTTTCCAGCTAGTCAAAGACTTCCAGCAAAAAAAAAAAAAACACCTCATACACTTCGTACGAAAGGGTCACTAACAGCTTTGTTTTTTTTCGTTCGTTTGTTTATTTGTTTTTATTAACAAAGCATAATAGTGCTTTAAATGTTTAGTCTTATATCTAATCCTCGAGCTGAAATGTGATGAAATATTTAAACAACACAAGCAACACGTGTTTATAATACAAGGATCATTACCAGTTCTAACTGGTCCTGATAATGTAGTATTCACACAGTACCAGGTTCATTACCAGTTCTAACTGGTCCTGATAATGTAGTATTCACACGATACCAGGATCATTACCAGTTCTAACTGGTCCTGATAATGTAGTATTCACACGATACCAGCATCGTTACCAGTTCTAACTGGTCCTGATAATGTAGTATTCACACAATACCAGCATCATTACCGGTTCTAACTGGTCCTAATAATGTAGTATTCATACAATACCAGCATCATTACCAGTTCTAACTGGTTCTGATAATGTAACATTGAAAAAATATCAGCATTGTTTCTAGGCTTAATCCCTTGTACCTATTGTAAGTATTTTAGTGATAAACCATTTTGAGGATAAAATATCTATTTATTTTTCAACATTATTGGTTTACTGGTATTAATTTTTCCTGAACCGGGCTGATTCGATCCAAGATGCTACAGAACACGTTCTGGACACGCAGCTATAAGTTGGTTATAAGCGTGACAGTCAATCACCTTATTTGGTTAAAAGCTGGTCGAAGCTCTTTTAGCTGAAACTTCTGCTAACTAGACACCCTACTGTCACTTACTAATTAAAAATAAGTGACCCCTAGTGTCACCGCGGTAAATACAAAAGCTTATAACGTTAAAAACCAGATTTCAATGCTCAAAGCAGGCACAGCACAGATAGATCATTATGTAGATTTGCCATTATTAACACACAAGCTGAAATTATTGTGTGTGTGTGTGTTCTTATAGAAAGGCCACATCAGGCTATCTGTTGTGTCTACCGAGGGGAATCGCACCCCTGATTTTAGCGTTGTAAATCCATAGACTTACCGTTGTCCCAGCGGGGGACTAAAATTGGTGACGGCTTTGAACGAACCTAGGACTCAACCATTCATAGAGTAGTAAATATGTTTTTTTTTTTTCTAAACTGTGGTTCGTTAATTTAAACAGTTCAGTGTACTCCGGAGGTTGCTGGGAAGCTAGAGCAAAGAGGGACTTTTTGCGACAGGTTTAATTAAACACATTTTTCGGTTCTTTAACCAGAGCTCTTCCTGGTGATTGTTTCTCGGTGTAATAAGTGGGATCAATCTGTTTCACATCGATTAAAACAGCGACCTGTTGGCTACAATTATGTGGGCATTTTCTTACTGAAGGATTGGGTTGACTTTATGTTCTAGTCACTGGCGTGTATGAACGAATTAAGAAACTCTCTAGAAATACATTACTGACGTTGAAATGATTGTGATGAGGTCTTGGTGTTAAAGGTCAAAGTTAATTGCTATTACATCCACGGTTTATATTTCCTGAACTCGAGATATATGAAAAGATACTGCCTCGTTTTATGGGATAAAATTTCACATTAAATCAGCCCCACCCTGACAAAGTGGAGAAGCGACTGGTAACTAGCGAGGATTATGTTTGATTAAGCCTTAATGGATTTTTTCGTACACTAAATGATAAACAAACCCAACGCCTGGTGTTAGTTACGGAACGATTATTGTGAGACGTTATTAAATTTGATTGAACCGCTTGGGTTATAGGGTTTCGCATTTTTTTCTTTAATTGGTTTTTCGAATCTACATGCTTTCCAAACACCGTGAATTAAAGCAATCTTAGTTGGAATTTTCAAAACTAAAGACATAACCAACACGCGCATGAAAACTGTTAAATGGAGTATTTAAAACACATGGAACAATTTTGGTTAGCTCAGTAGTAAGATAGCGGGCGGATGATGTTAAACATTCAGGGTTTGTTACCCGCCGTGGCCACAACATAGATTGCCATTGTGGAGCTCTTCCCTTATCAACAAATAAAACACGAATGAACACAGAAACCACGAATCAGTTTTATACACAACAGTACCACACGTTAACAGTTAAGATCATGTTCATGGCCATACGTTAACAGTTAAGATCACGTTGATGGGAATGGTTTATTTAAAGCAGTGATCAAAGCTGTAAGTATTTTGTTGTCCTGGAGAATCTTTTGAAGTTCTCTTCCTGGCGGATCCACCATTGGTAAACATTCATATAACAATACCTAAGCAAAATGTTACATTTTCTTGTAAAGTTTAGACCCCAAGTGGCACAGCGGTAAGGCTACTTCCTCACACTACTAGAAACTGAGTTTCGATACCCACGGTGGGTAGAGCATAGATAGCCCATTGTGTAGCTTTGTGTTTAATTCCAAACGATTAAACTTTAACTTAATTCGAACTGTTTAGTTTTATGAGAATTTGAGTTTTCTCGTTGTTTTTTTTAACTTGTTTAATCTATTGGGATGCGAAATACGTCTTTTAAAGGTTAATTTCTTGGCATCTCTAGTAGCACAGCGGTAAGGTTGCAGACTCAGAACGCTAGAAACCGGGTTTCGGCATCCACGGTGGGCAGAGCATACATCGTATGTTGTATAGCTTTGTGCTTAGCTTCAAACATTGGACAACTGTTTTATATTTATCTTGAGGTGTCTGTAATAAAGTATCTTTCTAAATTCTAGTATTTTTGGCTGTTTTATATTTACATTAGTTACCTTATAGTATCGATGAACGTAGATTTCAGACCAGCAAGACATGACAGAAAATCAAGAGAAACAGAGCACGAAATATACGATTCTGTTGCGAGTAAAATTTGTGAAAACTTTGATACATTTTACACGCCCCAGCTACTTCTTTCCATTGGCTATACAGATCTTACTGGAACAAATAACAGCTGTTTAACGTATATATAAAGTAAATTAACTGAAAATATTTTAGTATTTTAAACTTTCTCGTTCTTCAGACTTGCTTTAGGATTTATTCGTGTAAATAAGACCTTGTGATTAGCATGATGAAAAGTCCAAGATTCGAGACACGGCATGTCATTACACATACCTCTGTCTTTTAGCCGTTAAGTTGTTATGACTGTAACATCCAATGTCTCTATTCCGTTAACCACCACTCATGCTGTTGTTGTTTATTATGTTTCTCTGGTGAGCAGTTCGAAATTATATATCTTGAACTTGGGAGTCTCTAATCTGACCACTTTAGTTCTCGTTCTACTTAAAGTACCTCTGAGAGTGAAGAGCGAACAATTCATGTTGGAATTAATGTAGATTACCTACTCATTTCAAATGTTTCTAAAATCGCTCATTGTTATTGGTTTTTGACTGATTGTGCGCGTGTTTATTTCAATATTTTACCCTTCAGCATTCTAGGATGTTTTAATTATCTGAAACTCTCTTTAAACTTTTGCATATATGAAAATAGAAAACCAGTTTAAGTTTGATATATTCCAGTCTTGATTAATTATGCTGTTTGTAATTGTTATTAGAGCCTCTGTGTGATTCAGTGTCAATAAATCAGAAATATAAGACAATAAAATTCAATATTTTTTCTTCTCTCATCAGTTATTTTAATTAACGTCTGCGACATGTCTTAAGTTTAATAGATCGGTTAATCTTGAAATAATGCTAGTTACAAAATCAGTGATATTATAACGAACAGTGTCTTAATAAATTAGTTAATTGTTTCACGTGTGAGGTTAAAACCCGGGTCGACATTAACTTGTTTATTTGGATTTATGTAAGCATTAAAGTTGGTGAATAAGTTTGGTTAAACTTAGAATATAAGCTTTTTTAACTCATTGATGTACATACAGCATTTTCCAAGTTTAACTTTTGGCAGGTCACAAAGTTCCCAAAGTATTTATTTTGAGAAAAAAAAAATGAAGATCTCTCATTAATGATAGGAAAACAAAATATGGAAGAAAATATCTCAATGTAAATACGAAAAACAGTTAATAACAAAATAACATTGTTTAAGGTCATGTAGATAGTACTCCAGTAAAGAGCTAATCTAAGATATGATTGGTTAGTTAACTATAAGTATGAAAGGTAAATAGTTTTAAGAAGCCACATTAGGGTTAGGTAGAGGATGCAAGCTGTGATAATTACATATATAGTGTTCACGTATCTTTCAAGTCACCACTGTGTCTCGAACATAGACCTATTAAGTGCATTATGGACTCTTAGTTCATGTTTCAACTTAAATAGGAGGGATTATTTTTGGGGTACTAACATCACAGTGTTAGTAGTTTAGTTTTAGTTTTAGTTCTAAAACTGCCTTAAGGATAAACATTTTCAGTCATTGTCTTTTGAGTTTATCAAAGTTTATTCAAAATTTGAAAAGAATTCCACTCTTGATGTATTAATAATTTTATCCCAAAAGCTGCCCAAAGTTTAGCTACCCTAATTTTAAACTAATGAATTAAAGAGAAGTCAACCAGTGAACAGAGCCCCACCTCCAGCTATTGGGATACTATTGTTTGACCGTCACTGCTATATCCAACCAACGGCCCATAACAGCGGAGTACATTTTGGGGGCAAACGATGGATCCTCAGATTCACAGGTTAGGAATGCTAATCACTAGTTCACGCCCAGATTTTCTATTTTCTAAAAGATAGTCTAAAACATTTCTGAAATGTTTGCGCAAAGGTACTCTCAGCTTTTATCACCACATCCCAAAAAACGAAAATGAAACTTCCTTAACACGAGAGACAAATTCAGTTCATGGAATTTTCAATTCGAGTGACTGTCAAGTATCCAAAACGAGAGTATAAACTCCCGATGCCAAAATGGGACAAAGGAGTTCTTTGTAAAGAATTTGAGAGAGGAAATGAAACCACAACACCGGTTTAAGACGCTTTATCTCTAACCACTATCCAATCGTATCAACAGATTAAAAGTGACCTAATTTACGATAACCATGATTGACAAGTACAGATGTTCGCTGTACAGATACATTCTTATACGTTCGTCACCAGTCTGATGGATAAGAGATAGTTAGGGAAAGAAACTAGATTGTTTGAGTGAACAAGGTGGCTTAGACACAACCCACCTAGAACAATGCTATTTTATTTTCGTCGTAGGTATTTCTATACAAGTGACGTGCCCAACAAACACGAACATTCTCGCTTTAGATCAGTGACGTCACAGTTAAAAACAAATTACGTGAGAGAAATAGACTAGTCCGTTTCGAGAGAGAGAGAACTAATATAAAGAGAAGGATCATTGGTTGAGTGTGATGGGAGTAACTGTTAAATACCCCACCATTGAGTATGTTCGTATGTTCGCTCAGAGCTATGCAAGACCCATCTGTGCTCAACATTCTTAACTGTCAGCCATAGGTCATAAAGAAGGCAATCAACAGCACAAACCGCCAGATCTAAGGCCGCGATAATCATAAGTAGGACCTGACTGTCGCGTTTATAACACACACATATCCTCAAAGTGAAAAGCTCAATTCTAGCGGGGAACAGGAATGGAACACTAATTACTATATTATAACATACGCCAGATCCAAAATTGGATAGGCATCATGATATGTTGTAATAAGCGGTTACCTTTATTACAACGTTATATTGCGTAGTGTCAAATAGCTGTATATTGTATAGCGGCTCCCTTTGTTTCCCTATCACTCACGAAACTGGTGGTGGTTTTATAATTTAACATCGCTGAGCTGCTTTATCGCTTATAAATTGATGGATTTGATATAGGTTTTGATGTAGGCAGACGCAACTTGAGCTACTCGGCTGAACAAAGAACCCACTCGTGTGCATATCTATCTGAATTGTGAACTATGAAGAACAGCATGAAAAGCACTATATAACAGTATCGTGTTGTTAAGCCTAAACTATATTGTGCAGGACAGCCCAGACTAGTATAGTGTAGTTAAGCCTAGATTAACACCGTATATATAAGACTAGACTAGTATAGTGCAATTAAGCCTATATTAGTATCGCGGAATTGACCATAGACTAATATCGTGTAACTAAGCCTAGGCTGATATCATGTAAATAAGCCTACATTTGTATCTTGTAATTAATCCTAAACTATTATCGTGTAACTAAGCCTAGACTGGTATCATGTAGCTAAAGGTGGACTAGTATTATGCAATTAAGCCTAAACTTGTTTTGTGTAGTTAAGCCTAGCCTAGTATCGTGTAATTAGATTAATGTTGTGAGATGCTAATATTTCCTTCCAGGAAAACGTTTCTTCTTTCGGAGTTAAATATTATTGGATTAAAATAACTAATTTTTGTAACTTTTTCCATTATTTTTTATTCTTGCACTTTGTTATACTATGAATGTCTTTTCTGTTCGCTAAAATTTCAATCACAACACAACGTATACATGTCTTTTTTACCTTGATCCTTCCCCATAAAGAACAGGTATTATAACATATAACATAGTTTTAACAAGTATTCTTAAATAATAAGAAATTTTTATTGCAACAAATTCAACGTATTTTGTGTATTCTAGACTAGATGACAGTATAAAGTGCAATATGTCTTACGTTGATCCAAAAATCCTAGGCGGCATGTCACTGTTTGCACATATATCTTATGCAGCGTTTGTAAAAACAACTTAGGTTGCTTATCACGTATATGTACAAACAACTAAGAAGTAGATACGCATTAATACAAATAACCTAGGTAGTTTGCCATGTGTTTCAAGATATTGGCAGAGGGCGCTGCCGACTAGCCATCATCCCTCTTGTCTTGTCCCAGTTAAAAGTGCAGAAGACGTGTAGGCTTACGAAATATTCTAAACGAATACACTTTTTAAATATATCGGAAATGTTTCTAAGTTTATTTCCAACTGATATCGAGAGTTGAAACTTTAAAAGAGAATAAAGTGAGAATTTCAAAAGAATGTTTTACTGAAATTATTAAAACGACAAATTATTTATTTCTAAGCCGGATGAAAACACTATAGTACAATAAATTGTGAGAACTGTGTGATAAATCACATAGCAGATAAGAACAATTAACTTTGAAAATCATACATTTCGCTGCTTAAGAAACAACAACTAACTAAAAGTAAACCCTCACAATTACGTATTTTTTCTCCATCAATGAAGAAGTATAGAATAAAATAATTCAATTAACTAAAAACTTTAACGTAAATTACACAAACAAACGAGTCTTTCAGTAACTGAAAGTTTAATACAGAATTCAGGTTGATAAAAACAGGAAAGGATAAACCGATTCTGCCTACATTGTCGTCACCAAACTGTTTTCAGTAATAATAAGTGTACCAAGATATTTTATGTATAGTAAGTATAATAAAACAGATTATAGTAAGTGATAGTTTGTAAGTCTTATACTGGGGGCCAAGGACTTCTGTGGGGCTCCGAAATAGTCCTTGGGCTTACAGAACTGCCAAGTGGTTTTTTCCAAACGACCATGAAATACCTACGGTAATAACATTTATCATTACACCATAAAAAAGGATAAATGCGTAGAAGGTAAATAATGTAAATGAAAACAAGTTACTTTTTATTTGGCTCTCCATTAGGACAGCACTAGAATCCAGGGCTCGATTCCCAGGTGTAGACACAACAAATATTCCAGTGTGGTTCTGCTCTGAAACAAACAAATTTTTCTGTGGATTTATTAGAAGAGGGGATCTTCTCTCAAGGTGCTAAGTTCAAGGGACGAAAATAGAACCTTAAATTCAGAAAACATAAGATTTTTATAATAGCGTCATCTTGTGTAACATTACTTTAAAATGTTTTAGACTTCCATGTTTTATCAGCTGTATTTAAATCATAATTCAAAGAAGGATCGGTGAATATTTCACTTGGAAAATCTACAGTCGTGTCCAAACAGAAGTTAAATAAGGCTTAGCCGGAGATTGTTGTCAACATATATTTCGTTTGTTTATTTCAGAATTTGCGCGCAAAGCTACACAAGGATTATCTGCGCATATAACTCGTAATCCTTTCTCATTATCCAGTTTAGTGTCCCACACATCTTTTATATAAAATTGTTAGAGCATACGTGAGAGAAGGGAGGATTACTGATCAGCTAAAGGAAGAGCAACCAGTCCATAACATCCACCATCAGCTCTTGGGCTACTCTCTTTTCTCTTTAAATAGTGGGATTTGACCGTCACACTTATAACTCACCCACGACTTGTACTTTTGCCGCAACAGACAAATTGATCACGCTAACCAAAATGGCACGCCCATTTCCTTTTTCCACATGAACCATCCTTAGGGAGGTCACGACCTGGAAGACTACAGGCATAAATTGAAGACCAGTATTAGGAATATAATAGCCAATCTTCTCAGTTACGCCTTTCACGTTTCGACTATTGATTTGTTGAGTAGAATAAAATCAGTAAAACAAACAAATATTCACACACATGTAGAATAACATGGAATCATAGATACAAGCTTTCAAATTTGTTCTATTTGATATATTTAATTGATGGATGTTTTATACCAGTTTCGTGACAGTAAACTGGATATTTTGTGGCTAATTGTTTTGTAAACACGTACCGATACCGATAACCCTTTTAAAACAACAACAAAAAATAGCTGTTAGCCTTGGAACACATATAAGGCACGTCACGAAATCCAGCCATTTGTATCGATAGCTTTTCTTTCTGGGTAATCTTACCTTACAGGTTAAGGCACTGTCACAGCTTAATTGTTGTTATTACAACACATCCTTGAAGGTTTCACAGTTGCATTCATTCAAATGTTTCGACCAGGAAAAAAAATTCGTATGGACGACTGTCCGGATGAGGCCTAGCGGTTAGCATGCCCGGACTGTAAATCCAGGAGTTCATATCTCGCGTCCAGTTTCCTCTAAATTTTACTCCACAATTTAATTCAGTGGGTTTTCTATAATGATGAAGGTCAAAAACCCACATTCGATTATACAGTTGTAGCCCAAGAGTTGGTGGCTAGTGCTATTTCGTGGAGATAATTCATTGTTTGCCGTAGAGGGGATCTATCTTTGAATTATATTTTGTCTTACAAAGTTTACGTCACTGGTTAAACCAGATATGCAACGTCAAAGTTAAGCCACGCCCCCAGCTGAGGACGTGTATGTCGTTGGGTAAAAATGAAATTGTAATGGTGTAATCACGTACTGATCTACTCTTTTTTTTTTTCTAGTCTTTTATTATTATATATTTCATGTATGATTCGATAAAATAACCTAGAGGTTAAAAACGTTACAAAAACAGAGAATAATAACTATAAAGATAAACAGATGGAAACCACACAAAGCTAAGGTGGAAACCTTGTTGGAACCCACACAAAGCTAAAGTGGAAACCTTGTTGGAAACCACACAAAGCTAAGGTGGAAACCGTGTTGGAAACCACACAAAGCTAAGGTGGAAACCTTGTTGGAAACCACACAAAGCTAAGGTGGAAACCTTGTTGGAAACCACACAAAGCTAAGGTGGAAACCTTGTTGAAAACCACACAAAGCTAAGGTGGAAACCTTGTTGGAAACCACACAAAGCTAAGGTGGAATCCTTGTTGAAAACCACACAAAGCTAAGGTGGAAACCTTGTTGGAAACCACACAAAGCTAAGGTGGAAACCTTGTTGGAAACCACACAAAGCTAAGGTGGAAACCGTGTTGGAAATCACATAAGCTAGGGAGAAACTCACGTTGGAAACCAGACAAAGCTAAGGTGGAAACCTTGTTGAAAGCCACAGAAAGCTAAGGTGGAAACCTTGTTGGAAACCACACAAAGCTAAGGTGGAAACCTTGTTGAAAACCACACAAAGCTAAGGTGGAAACCTTGTTGAAAGCCACACAAAGCTAAGGTGGAAACCTTGTTGAAAGCCACACAAAGCTAAGGTGGAAACCTTGTTGGAAACCACACAAAGCCAAGGTGGAAACCTTGTTGAAAACCACACAAAGCCAAGGTGGAAACCTTGTTGGAAACCACACAAAGCTGAGGTGGAAAGCCACAGGTGGAAACCTTGTTGGAAACCACACAAAGCCAAGGTGGAAACCTTGTTGGAAACCAGACAAAGTTAAGGTAGAAACCTTGTTGGAAACCACACAAAGCTAAGGTGGAAACCTTGTTGGAAACCACACAAAGCTAAGGTGGAAACCGTGTTGGAAATCACACAAAGCTAAGGTGGAAACCGTGTTGAAAATCACACAAAGCTAGGTGGAAACCATGTTGGAAATCACATAATGATGAATAGGTGGAAACCATGTTGGAAATCACATAATGATGAATAGGTGGAAACCATGTTGGAAGATGACACAAGAAAGGTAAAAATATGAGTAATTTGAAGAATAAAATTTTTAATTACACTAGAAATTTGCACAAATCAACGTTCGTTCAGGTTCTGTGGAGATAAGCTAAAGTATAATAAACAAACGTTAGCGTGCTGACTACAGATCCAAGGTTTGAATCACGACATGATATACCCATGAGTACTTTTAGCTGTAGAGTTATAATTGTAATCACAGTTGCGTTGTACTTTATATGAAGACAGTTTTAAAACTGTAAGTCTCCATAAGAGTGACAGTCAAATCTCAATTTTTGACTAGAGTAGCCCAAGAGTTGATGGTGAGTGAAGTTGACCTGGTGTATTACCCTTAGCCTTCCAGTTTCAAGCTACAAAATGATAATACAGTTTGGCCCTGAAAAAGAAAGGTCCGCATTTTGAAAACGCTCGGGTTATAGTATTTTAATACATTTCTATGAAAATTATTTGTACCTTCGTGTTTTTCCAACACAATGAAATAGTAGCACACATAACCTTTTCATGTTTGACCTAAGATTCAGGTTATTGACCAGTTCCGTAAAACGTTTACCATCGGTGAGGTCCACACATTGCAACTTATTTAATATATATACACGTTTTACCTACAAAAATATTAAGTATAAAGAATCATCCTAAACTATAAGGATTTCTTTGTTTGTTGGTTAGCTCAAAGGTACGCAATGGGTGTGCTGTGCCCACCAGGAGTATCAAAATCCGGTTGTTTAGCGGCACGAGCTTTATGACTTACCGCTGAGCCAGTTAGGGGTAAAATACACAGGAGACATCTGTACTAATTAATAAGAAGTCATACAATGTTGGTAATGTATTTTTGAAAACCTTTGTTTCATACATGTTTCATCAGATAACGTGTTATAAAAAATGTCACGGACCCACAAGCAATTTGATTCATAAATAGTTTAGAAAAATGTATCTAAAAGCACAACGAGGTCCATCGGTAATTCTAGGGTTAGGAATTTTTGTACACGCGTCAGAATATCAGCAGTGAATTGTTTTGGATGAAAACGTATAGTGGGCCATTAGAGCTTTACTTTTAATAGTATTCTTCCTCGAAGAAGAAATAATCATGATATCACTACATAGTTCCGGCTCTTAGGCTTAATAAAAGTTCACACTTTTATGATTTTTATTATTACTTTGATTTACTTATTTTCGATCAAAGCTATACAGAGGCGATTAGTCATTCTTAATTTCGAACTGATAAAGGGAAGGCAGTTAGTGAACATCACCTTTCACAGACTCTTAAGCTTCTCCAAAAAGACCTAGCCGAAAAGTGGAAGTTAGTTATTACATTTTTGGGGCACTTATAGCCCCAGAGTCCAAAGTGACTATCTTTCGGCAACAGGAAGCGAACTACGAATTCTTTGATTTACAATCCGGATACCCTATCCTCTGGTGCCATGCAGCCGATAGTCACTTTTTAAGGAAGAAATGCATTATTATAATCGAACTAAAAACATTTCGTTGGATTTCGTGAAGGACAAATTGTATGCTACCACATTGACCCAGATATCTCATTAGATGTAACAAAACGTGAGAAATCACATTTGTATAAAGTGTTCTGTCATCTTGATGCGTGACACGACTATTTATAGACATCTTCTGCGGCATGCGGTCATAAAAACCTGCGTCAGGAAGAAGGAAATATAAGTTTAACAGAGACTTATTAGTCATGGCCGAGCTAATCACTTTTTGTGTGTTTAAAATGAAGACGACTAAGAAATCAGATATTTATTCACCGTAAAAGTTAATAGGTATTATATAGTTAGTTATTGTTGTGTTACGCTATGGAACCTAGTTTCCCGGACCTTTAACGGATGTCTTCCAACCGGGAACATCTACTAAACTATTTTCAGCGTGTTAGGAAGCCCTGCATCTACAAAGGTCGAATGATAATCTCGTTATCAGTGATCAGCTCTTTGGCAATCTGTTTCCTTGTTTCTCTTCTCTTCGAACAACTTTAGGAACAATCTAATTTGGTTGGTGGATCTCTGGATTTTTTAACTAGCGAGTCGGTTTCGAATCTACGCGGTACCATAAAATATTCCTTGCTCTTTTAGCTGTATGCGTGTTATATAAGACTTATTTTCTACACTTTTAGCTGTCTGTACTTTATAAGAGTGACAGTCAGTTCCGGAACGTAGATGATGGTTTTTAGCTGGCTGTCTTCCCTATATCCAAAAGTTCAAAATAAGAGGCGACTACAGATATTTTTAGTAGCTCATAAAAATAACAACAAAAGCATATACTAATCTCCAAGCACATCGGAAATAAAACAAACGGTACATCATGGAAATTATAAATTCCGTTACATTCAAATTTAATACAATAAATAGCACAATAAACCCTTTATAACATAACTGTAGCAAACTATGAAAACAAACATTTTAACAGGAACAAGAGGTCCACCCTCTATGTTTTTATCATTATCTGGCAGAAGCTTGATGACTTATGTTGTGACAGTCAGTTTCAATGTTTTAAACAAATATAACACTAAACAAGCAAGCTTTATTGTGTTGAAACACCTTTAGTAGAGAATACCGGCGGTGTTAAAACATGTACCATGAACACCTTTAGTAGAGAGTACCGGTGGAATTAAAACATGCATTGGTACTCTCTGTGTCAATCAATATATCTTTATTAATTACGTCCAGTAGTGATTAAGTGTCAACAGGGTATCAAACGTGATGGTTAAGGGATCATGATAATCTCGTGGTTAAAGAACAGAGGTCAAAGTTATCGGCTTAGTATTGAAGTAAAGAAAAAATAATATATTTTTCTAAAGTTTCAGGAGTTACATTTAAAAACATCCTTAATAAACTACGTTTTTATTGTGTTTTTTAAGGGGACTTACAGAACTTGTGACTACTGTGTTGTACGTCATAAAGCCTATACAACAACTATACCTAAAATCATTTAATAAAGCATCTTTAATACTTTGGAAGTATCTTTTTCTGTTAATGGATCGTTTAAATCTAGATAAACTTACCACAGTAAACACACGTACGAGGTCTGTTCAAAAAATACCCGGACTGACGTCATAAAACAAAATGTACTTTGTTTAGAAGTTACAGGCCTGGGACCCCTTCAAAGTACTCTCCTCCCCAACGCACACACTTATCCCAACGGTGTTTCCACTTGTTGAAACAGTCCTGGTACGCTTCTTTTGTAATGTCCTCCAACTCCTTCGTCGCATTTGCCTTAATCTCGGGAATCATCTCAAATCTTCTTCCTTTCAAGGGTCTTTTGAGTTTGGGGAACAAGAAAAAATCGCAAGGAGCAAGGTCAGGTGAGTAGGGGGTGGGTGGGTGGGGAAGAACAGTGATCGGGTGTTTGGCCAAAAACTCACGAGTTCTGAGGCACAAATTTCGCAGCAACGCGGTGCATCTTCAATTTTTCGGTCAAAATCTCGTAACAAGATCCAACTGATATCCCACACTCTTCAGCAAGCTCCCTGACAGTCAGACGTCGATTTGCCCGCACCAGGGTGTTGATTTTGTCGACGTGTGGGTCGTCAGTTGACGTGGAAGGACGTCCAGAACGCTCATCATCTTAAATGGACTGTCGACCATCCTTAAAACGTTCATGTTACTTGAAACATGCCGTACGCTTCATAGCAACATCACCGTAAGTCGTGTTAAGCATAGCAAAAGTTTTAGTCGCAGATTTTCTAAGTTTAACACAAAATTTCACAGCAAGTCGTTGCTCCTTCAGGTCAATCATTCTGAAATCCGCCAAACGAAAAAATCGCACTTCACTTAAAACCGCGTAGCTAATACACAAATGAAGATATCTGCAATCGGGAAATGGCGTCGTAATCAGCTGATCTGTGCAAACCTAGCGACTTCAAGCGGATTCCCCTGGAACCAACTGGAGCCGCGCAATTCAAACAGTCCGCGTATTTTTTGAACAGCCCTCGTATAATGGTTTCAATGGATTCATTTAGTTAAAGTTAGATGGATCTCTGTGACGACCGAAAATATTTGAAAGATGCTAAGGTGTCAGTTGTATCTCTCCGTTAATGTTGGATGGAACCCTGGGTCTTCCGAAAATATTTGAAAGATGCCAACAAAACGTTCGATATTAACACATTTTCATCCAAATTCTTACTTATGTTATTTTTAAACTTTGCAAAGTAACTCTTGTCTTCAGTTTGTTACCTGACATTCAAAGAGTTGATGTAACTATAGAAAATGTGAGTGTAATTCTCGAATTATCATGCAAAACAGACTGCTGTCTTTAGATTGTTACCTGACGTTTACAGTGTTAATATCACATGAGAAAATGTTATAAATGTGTTATTCTTGATTTGTATAAGTGACTGTTAGTTACTTAATGTTTAAGGTGTTAATGTACCAATATTAACTGATGTAAGATTATGGTTTGTCGCTTGACATGTTATAAGAATTCCAATATTCATCTATTCTCAGTTACTCCGTAAAATTCAAATATCTGAATTCGATCTGTATATTTCTAATCAACAGTTTGTGAATAAAGGAGAAAAACAGTCAGAAAAATAAAAACTCGCTCTCGCGTGCCAACTTACCACCATGGTACTATCGAATATACTGGTGTTCATGAAATTATGATAGTTCAAATATCTTACTTTCGACATTCATGTACACCATTCGATACTTTTATCGGGCACTGAAAATACCCCATACACTTCCTTCTTGTTCCCTTGTATCCCCCTAAAAGAAAATACGGTGTCATTGTTAATGTATTCTTGTTTGATTTCAGATTTGTTAGGCGATACGTTTATCAATGACACAATGTAACAAAATTTTTACTTTTTCTTGTTCCTGGGCAGAAAGTGTTATTTCACAATTGCTTATTTCTAAAGTAAATGGAAAAGACCTATTTTTCTCTTCAAATTTTGTTTTTGTGACCTGGAAGCGTATAATGAAAACATGATGGGAGACTATTTGGGAATGATACGTGAAAGTGATTTACATTACAATCGCAAATCTCGAAAAACTACTCACTTCTAAACATTTTTGTATAACTTTAGTATAAATACATGTAAATCTTGATTCATATGTTGTTTTATTCAGACCCTATGTAAATAAAAATGTGCAAATTTGCCCGTTTTTACATAGAAAATAGATTAATTTCTAAATTTCATTTTCCAGGTCACAAAAGCAAAGTTTGAAGTGAATAATGGCCATTTTCTGTACTTTTACGACACAAGCAATTAAGAAATAACACATACTATCCAGGAACAAAATTTGTGTTAGCTGCAAAGAAGACATAACAGCTCTATACAACAGACATTTATCTGTTTCTCTTTTGTTTAAGGCAGAGGACTTGAGTCTATCTTCCTACGTAACTATTGACTGGCTGGAAGGTAGCGAAGTGCCTTACCACTAATCGTCCACGCTCAGGAGTTGTCTGTAACTCTTATAACGCACCAACATCTGAAATTACGAGGAATATATTGTGTTATCTCAAAGATTAGAACCAGACTCGAAAACTCCCCGCTCTACCCTACGGCCAACCTGCGCCCGGGCTCTATCAAAGGGCCAACCTGCGCCTCTTAAGAAATAACAAAATTAGCCTGGATTTTGCTGATCACGAGAGAAAGGCGGCACTTATGTGATAAGTTGTCCACTTGAAACGTAGATTTGTAAGAACTTCCAACCAGAGCCATTAATAATGTTGATACCGATAGAGTAAGTATATCAAAACGATAGAAGTAGTGTTGCTCGTTCGTACGTTTTTATCTTAGATATGACACATACTGCAGTTATTTATAAAAGAGACACAGCTTTCAATTACTGTAGAAAATATCTATCTATCATTAATACCATAAACTAGGTTTTAGTTTGAACAATAAAGTATTTCAATTTTTAATTTATGGAATCTATTTTATATCTATTGTTTAAAAACAATATTAGGTTCTCCATCCTGCCGGTGGCTCAGCGGTAAACATGAGGACTAATAATGGGTATTCGATCTCTATGAAGGTCACAGTGCATATATATAACTTTAAAGCTTTGAGAATTGCCCGGCATGGCCTAGCGCGTAAGGCGTGCGACTCATAATCCTAGGGTCGCGGGTTCGCGCCCCCGTCGCGCTAAACATGCTCGCCCTCCCAGCCGTGGGGGTGTATAATGTGACGGTCAATCCCACTATTCGTTGGTAAAGAGTAGCCCCAGAGTTGGCGGTGGGTGGTGGTGATGACTAGTTGCCTTCCTTCTAGTCTTACACTGCTAAATTAGGGACGGCTAGCACAGATAGCCCTCGAGTTGCTTTGTGCGAAATTTCCAAACAAACAAACAAATAAAGCTTTGAGTTTAACAAAAGACAAACAAAACATTCAAGTAATAAAATTTAGAAAAGTAAACACGAATAGATTATGTTTTATCATTGATAGAAGGTGTAAATAAATTAATTGAAAACACCGGTAGGTGTCGCTTGTGCAGGCAGATGGGTGTGCATAAAACATACTCAAACCACTAACTTACACATTTATGTGTATAAAACATACTTACTTAAAAGTGTTTAAAAAAAGACCTCGTGCATACAGCTTTCGGTGGAAATTGCAAACTTTTTATCCATCGTGCCGGATATACTTTCGGACTTCCTAGTGTGGCTTCTTCACAAACTTCCGTTTTCCTGTTATTTCTGCTTAAGTCTCAGCGTGTAAAAAACAAAAGTTTGTTATTTCTCGATTTTCATCACCATTTTAAAAACTTCACGTTTTTCAATGTTATTATTGACGTATTCTAAGTGTTGTTTTTTCTTAAAGTAACCTAAAATTACGTTCCTTATAGGCATTGCCATAGTAGTTAAGCCTATTTTAGACTACTAGGACTAACTGACGCGCACAGGATTTTCACGCGTCCACTACCTCGGTATTTTAAAATCTTCTGTTTTGTCCAGTTTTGAAGTGTAAAAATAATAAATGTTATCAATTAACGGGATAAGTAACACGTAACGCTATCTTATTATTCTGTCTAGTGGGATAAGTAACACGTAACCCTATCTCATTATCCTGGCTAATTGGATAAGTAATACCTAACCCTATCTCGTTATTCAGTCTAGTGTCCCACACTTCTTTTATGTAAAATTGTTAGAGCATGCGTGAGAGAAAGCAGGGTTTTAACCTATATCTTTAGGGATATGATATCTTCTACGTTTCTCTAATAACTCATCAAGTTATCAAAGTTATCCTAAATCTGCTTGTTCTGTTAATGTTTTATGACAATGAATCTTTAGCCTTCTGGACGTGAGGAATATTCTTTTATGTTATATGAACGTTTACTCTCTTCCCTAATGATATCTTTTTCACTCGAGTCCACTTTAAAACTTCTAATGTTAATATTAAAAATAAAGAATGCTGATCTCTTAATTGTCAATTTTCTAAATACTTGAGGCATTTGGCCATCGGTCTGGCATGGCCATGTGGGTTAAGGCGTTCAACTCGTAATATGAAAGTCGTGGGTTCGAATCCCTGTTGCACCAAACATGCTCGCTCTATCAGCCGCGGGGACGTTATAATTTGACGGTCAATCCCATTATTCGTTGATAAAAGAGTAGCCCAAGAATTGTCGGTGGGTGGTGATGACTAGCCGCCCTCTCTCTAGTCTTACACTGCTAAATTAGGGGCGGCTAGCGCAGATAGTGCTCGTGTAGCTTTGCACGAAATTAAAAAAACAAACAAACATTTGGCCCTCAGTGGTAAGTCTGGGGACTTCTACGCTAAAATCGAGTTTCGATCCCCGTGGTGGGCATAGCACAGATATTCTTTTGCGTGTGTGTGTTTTCTTATAGCAAAGCCACATCGGGCTATCTGCTGAGTCCACCGAGGGGAATCGAACCCCTGATTTTAGCGTTGTAAATCCGTAGACGTATCGCTGTATCAGCGGGGGACATTCCTTTGTGCTTTGCTACAGACAAACGTATTGTTACTGATATATTCTTGATGTTTCTTATTTTACGAGTCTAATATTTTATTAGAACCTCCAGTATGTATAAAGTATTATTAAGGCTTCATACGTTTTAAGACATGTAATATACATTTTTTTACGTTTAGTTATGGCTTCTCTTGGTTTCATATATTGTGTTTTAGTTTTTTTGTGGGATCTGCTTTATTGTCTTGCTTTGTATGTTTCTCCTTCACTCTGAACGTGTGAATGTATGCACAGCGTTTAACGAGCAAAACTGATTGAACCATCTCTGAGAACTAGAGTATGACACCACGTGAAAGTTTATCGTACATGTTATAAGACCACACACGTGTTCTGTTACTAATTCTATTCTTCTTCTTTGCCTGTACATTGAAGTTATTCTATTCTAAAATGACACATTAAAGACTGAGTGTTATATACGTTATATCATCCCTATAATTACACGAAAACTAGGTTGAAGAACTAAGACATTATGTAAACAAAAGTGCACCTAATATTTACAGCTTCGTTAGTGTATTATGTTCAGTAAATGAACACGTGCATACATATTGTTCATATTTATAATCACCACAACCCCAGTAGCAAGTCTCAATATTCATAGCAATACAAAAACCGAGTTTCGATACCCCTGGTGGATACGGCACAGGTGGCTCATTGTCTAGCTTTGCGCTTAATAACAAACAAACTGATCCAAGCTTATGAAACTAGATATTGTTAACTTGTTTTAGGCTATCTCCGCTAGTCATTCCTAATATTGAAGTGATAAAGAGGAAGGCAGCTAGTCAACACCATCCTCCGTCAATTATGGGGCAACTCTTTGACCAACGAATAGTGGAATTAATTGAAGCATTATAACACTACCTCGGCTGAAAGGGCAAACATGTTTGTCTACAGGATTCGAACCCACGATTCCGTAAAGTGATAGTTCGAACGATCAGGACAGGTCAGTTTCTCCGATTGCAAAATCTGTAGGTTCCGTCGTCTTTGTTTACTGTTCTGATTCGATTTAATTGGTAAACCTACGACACCGCTAGAATAAAATACATGTTTTTACTACTGTGTATTTATAGTATCCATATACAATATGTACAGAAATTTTATTACAGTCTAAAAACGCATCGTCAAAAGACACTCACTGGTCGAAATATAGAATAGATTTTTAGAGAAATATAACCACCAAGAATCTATAAATACATTCGTTAAGCTGTCTGGATATCAACTGTCGCTACAATCGAACATAAAATGAAAGATTAATGAAGCTTTGAATAAGACGTTATTTATTGTCGATTGTCTGGTTCTAGAATACAAGAATGATCGAGCTAACTGACAAATCTTAGGTCGAGTGTACGTGGCTGTCAGATAAGTTTAATAAGGAAAATAATCGGATAAATCTGATTATCAAGAAACTTAAAGTTGAGTTGTAATTCATCAACAATTATAAAAACATAACCCGACTTCTGTTGTTGTTATTTTATCAGGACATGGCTGAAATTTCGCGATTGTTAAAAATGTTGTTTGTGTGTTGAATGTTTTGGAGTTTCAGATTCACGTTTAGAGTAATATGTGAATTAACTTATCCTAGTTTTTAAATTATCTCAGTCAGATTTAGGAGGTTTTAGGTTGAGGTTTAGTGATTTGTAATTTTCCCTGTGAAATTATGATGTCAGAGAACACTTACAGATAGCAAATGATAAAATGAAAATAGTTGAACTGAAATGACTTTTAAATTAGACTTGTGTTGATATAATAATCTCTTTCCCGAGTCATTACGAAAATTTTGAAACTGGGAGGGAAATTATTTTTATAAAATACAACAATAATATAAACATACTTAATAGAATCGCCTTTCTTTTATTTCTTAATTAAAAAATAATATCTCTTTCAACATTTCTTCTTGAAGAAGAATTAGATCAGTTATTATCTACAATATTTATAGACGCTGACAAGTTTTTCTTAAGATATAAAATAACAGATTACATCATAAGTTTTAGAATTAAGTGATGTATCAAAATCAACAATAACGTTTCTTATAATAAACAAAGTAGTAAATATTGTTAAAACACTGTGAAAGTTTTCGAATAACGAAAATAGAATATGAGAGAAAAGAGGGTAAATATCTAGAGAGAAAATTTAAGTAGGACAGTTTAACCCACTTAATGAAATTAAATTATTTGAATGATTTGTTTTTATGTTTTTTGAATTTCCTGCAAAGCTACTCGAGGGCTATCTGCGCTAACCGTCCTTAATTTAGCAGTGTAAGACTAGAGGGAAGGTAGCTAGTCATCACCACCCACTGCCAACTCTTGGGTTAGTTTTTTACCAACGAATATTGGGATTGATCGTAACTTTATAACGGCTGAAAGGGCGAGCATGTTAAGTGCGACGGGGATTCAAACCCGCGACTCTCAGATTACGAGTCGAACGCCTTAACCAACTATTTGAATGGAAGAGAAGCTATTGTGAAACAAAACTGATGGACCTAATAAAGTTACACATATTTATCAGTATAAATTTACAGAAATAGATTGTCTTAATAAATCGAGTCAAAATAAGTAAATATTGCTAGACGAATCGGATAAAAAAAAAACTTTGTCGGAAGACAGAAAATTATGCAAATAAATCAATCACATAAGTATAGAATGATGGAAAACTAAGTACTGTTCTTCCATAAAGAACGAGAGATATTTGTTAGGATCAAAACAATGTTTTTGATGATTTGTCAAGTGCAAAGTTACACAACGAAGTTTCTATGTTGTCCCCGCTACGGTTATATGCTGTACGAGGGCTGTTCAAAAAATACGCGGACTGTTTCAATTGCGCGGCTCCAGTTGGTTATTTTTTTCTTGTTCCCCAAACTCAAAAGACCCTTGAAAGGAGGAAGATTTGAGACGATTCCCGAGATTAAGGCAAATGCGACGAAGGAGCTGGAGGACATTACAAAAGAAGCGTACCAGGACTGTTTCAACAAGTGGAAACACCGTTGGGATAAGTGTGTGCGTTGGGGAGGAGAATACTTTGAAGGAGTCCCAGACCTGTAACTTCTAAATAAAGTACATTTTGTTTTATGACGTCAGTCTGCGTATTTTTTGAACAGCCCTCGTATGTCTACAGACTTAACCACCGTGCAGTGGTGCAGGGTTAGGCTGAGAAATGATTTTTTTATCTACATTACTAAAAACTTTAATGGTATAGACACCCTTCGTACTGTGAGTTGTACTGTTTTAAACGGTAGTTTCACATTTGCGGCTAAAAAAAGTAATATTTTAAGAAATAGAGCTGTAACCTTCCAGTATGGGAAGCTTTAAAATTAATGTTCCAAACACGTAAAGAACGGACTTAATGAACTGTTGTTAATCAATACGATTTTTCTCAACGAGAACGAGATTCTATGAGATCTACCACGCGTCACTTAGATCAGCGAACGAAAAAGCACATGTTTGTTTGTAATTAAGCCCAAAGCTATACAATGGGCTAACCTGAATTTTTATAAATTCTCAGGCTTGCTTCCAAACCAACAGGAGGTGAGACGGGGGGGGGGGGCAAATGAGCCTATGAAGCCGAATCCAAGAATGTGACGTCAGGTTATGAAGTTTGCACGTGTACTTTTCTGAAGTATGAAATAATACGTAATTTCAACAACAAAATGTAAAAAACGTAAACTACAGAATAGATTTGTACTGTATTACAGTATAGAAACAGGCTGTTCCACAGTATAGACTTACGTTGTATTACAGGATAGAAATAGTCTGTTTTACAGTATAAACATACACTGTATTACAGTATAGAAACAGGCTGTTTTACAATATAAACATACACTGTATTACAATATAGAAACAGGCTGTTTTACAATATAAACATACACTGTATTACAATATAGAAACAGGCTGTTTTACAGTATAAACATACACTGTATTACAGTATAGAAACAGGCTGTTTTACAGTATAAACATACACTGTATTACAATATAGAAACAGGCTGTTTTACAGTATAAACATACACTGTATTACAGTATAGAAACAGGCTGTTTTACAGTATAAACATACACTGTATTACAGTATAGAAACAGGCTGTTTTACAATATAAACATACACTGTATTACAATATAGAAACAGGCTGTTTTACAGTATAAACATACACTGTATTACAGTATAGAAACAGGCTGTTTTACAGTATAAACATACACTGTATTACAGTATAGAAACAGGCTGTTTTACAGTATAAACATACACTGTATTACAATATAGAAACAGGCTGTTCCACAGTATAGACTTACGTTGTATTACAGGATAGAAATAGTCTGTTTTACAGTATAAACATACACTGTATTACAGTATAGAAACAGGCTGTTTTACAATATAAACATACACTGTATTACAATATAGAAACAGGCTGTTTTACAGTATAAACATACACTGTATTACAGTATAGAAACAGGCTGTTTTACAGTATAAACATACACTGTATTACAATATAGAAACAGGCTGTTTTACAGTATAAACATACACTGTATTACAATATAGAAACAGGCTGTTTTACAGTATAAACATACACTGTATTACAGTATAGAAACAGGCTGTTTTACAATATAAACATACACTGTATTACAGTATAGAAACAGGCTGTTTTACAGTATAAACATACACTGTATTATAGTATAGAAACAGGCTGTTTTACAATATAAACATATACTGTATTATAGTATAGAAACAGGCTGTTTTACAGTATAAACATACACTGTATTACAGTATAGAAACAGGCTGTTTTACAGTATAAACATACACTGTATTACAGTATAGAAACAGGCTGTTTTACAGTATAAACATACACTGTATTACAGTATAGAAACAGGCTGTTTTACAGTATAAACATACACTGTATTACAAAATAGAAACAGGCTGTTTTACAGTATAAACATACACTGTATTACAAAATAGAAACAGGCTGTTTTACAGTATAAACATACACTGTATTACAAAATAGAAACAGGCTGTTTTACAGTATAAACATACACTGTATTATAGTATAGAAACAGGCTGTTTTACAGTATAAACATACACTGTATTATAGTATAGAAACAGGCTGTTTTACAGTATAAACATACACTGTATTATAGTATAGAAACAGGCTGTTTTACAGTATAAACATACACTGTATTACAGTATAGAAACAGGCTGTTTTACAGTATAAACATACACTGGATTACAGTATAGAAACAGGCTGTTTTACAGTATAAACATACACTGGATTACAGTATAGAAACAGGCTGTTTTACAATATAAACATACACTGTATTACAATATAGAAACAGGCTGCTCCACAGTATAGACTTACGTTGTATTACAGTATAGAAATAGTCTGTTTTACAGTCTAAACATACGTTGTATTACAGAATAGAAATAGTCTGTTTTACAGTCTAAACATACACTGTATTACAATATAGAAACAGACTGTTCCACAGTATAGACTTACGTTGTATTACAGTGTAGAAACAGGCTGTTTTACAATATAGATATACACTGGATTACAGTATAGAAGAAGGCTGTTTTACAATATAGATATATACTGTATTACAGTATAGAAACAGGCTGTTTTACAGTATAGATATACACTGGATTACTGTATAGAAATAGTCTGTTTTACAATATAGATATACACTGCATTACAATACAGAAACAGGCTGTTTTACAATACAAACATACACTGTATTACAATGTAGAAACAGGCTGTTTTACAGCATAGATATACACTGTACTACAGTATAGAAATAGCTGTTTTAAAGTATAGATATACACTGGATTACAGTATAGAAACAGGCTGTTTTACAGTATAGATATACACTGTATTACAATACAGAAACAGGCTGTTTTACAGTATAGATATACACTGTATTATAATACAGAAACAGGCTGTTTTACAGTATAGATATACACTGTATTACAATACAGAAACAGGCTGTTTTACAGTATAGATATACACTGTATTACAATACAGAAACAGGCTGTTTTACAGTATAGATATACACTGTTTTACAATACAAACATACACTGTATTACAATGTAGAAACAGGTTGTTTTACAGCATAGATATACACTGTACTACAGTATAGAGTAGGTTGTTTTACAGAACATTGACATATATTGTATTACAGTATAGAAATAGGCTGTTTTACAGCATAGACATACACTGTTTTACAGCATAGACATAGGCTGTTTTACAGTATAGAAATGGGCTGTTTTACAGTATAGAAATGGGCTGTTTTACAGTATACACATACACTGTATTACAGTATACACATACACTGTATTACAGTATACATATACACTGTATTACAATATAGAAACAAGCTGTTTTACAGTATAGATATACACTGTATTACAGTATAGAAATGGGCTGTTTTATAGCATAGATATACACTATATTACAGTATAGAAATAGGTTGTGTTATAGTATAAAGATACATTGTATTATAATATTTAAATGGGTATAAAGATACATTGTATTGTAATATTTAATTGGGTATAAAGATACATTGTATTATAATATTTAATTGGGTATAAAGATACATTGTATATTATAATATTTAAATGGGTATAAAGATACATTGTATTATAATATTTAAATGGGTATAAAGATACATTGTATTATAATATTTAAATGGGTATAAAGATACATTGTATTATAATATTTAAATGGGTATAAAGATACATTGTATTATAATATTTAAATGGGTATAAAGATACATTGTATTACAGTATAGACATAAATTATATTATAATATTGAAATACACTGTATTACAGTACACAGATACAGTGTATTACAATATTATAGTACAGCTAATTGTTTATTGATATTAAAAACCGGTGTTGCTAGGATGTAACATGTATGTGCTCTTACATTTATTAAGGAAAAAATATATACTAATGAAATTTATATACAAACAACTGCTAACAGGTATAATTCTTCTAGTTATAATGAAACCAACATTTTCTTTTATACACAAACAATCAGAATACGTTTAAAATGTCAAGTTTCAGATGTATTGATGGGTTTAATTTAAACGGCTGATTTCTTACTATGTTTCTCCTAACTGAGATTTTTGTTACAGCATTTACAATACTGTCAGCTTTGGCGTTTCATAGACCACAAGGTTTCTTATATACCTCTATTAAAAATGATCAATGCACTGTTGCTAGGATACTGTACAGCCTTCTGGTATGTCGCTTTTCTAGAAATTACTAATTTGGACAAATGAATGCATTTTACAAAATCTGCTAAGGTTACGGCGTAAAAACCACCAAAATACCGTTGCTGTGATACACATCTTAGGCTAAAAATATGGTTGTTTTTCTAAAAATTCATAGTTTGAAGAAGTGAATATTCAATGAGAATTCTGTGATATGTAATGATCGACAAATCGAGTTACCACTTCGTGATTTACCTGTTGCTATGTACATACAAACATTTGTAAAGTAATGGTTTATGAGGTAAGTGAAACAATCGTCTGCTGTCTCAACAATATGCTCTTCCAGGTTTACGCCTCGCTCCCCTTTTCCCTCGGCAAAACGGTCATGTTGTAATATGTTCAAGCAAATAATAAGAAATTTATTAAACTTTAAAATTTATTTATCAAATTTTTTATTGAGGCTTCATTGCAATTTGAACTCTCACGTTTATCTCACGTGTTTTTAATGAAAAGAGTAATTATAATTCATTCACTGTAATACAGGTTAAGCAAAAACACCTAAGTATTAACTATTTCTTCTCGATGCTTAAATAATTATAATTTGATACGCCATCAAAATAAGATTTTTTTTCTTATTTAAAACAATTTTTCACATGTCTTGGTAGGGCAATATGAACCGCTTATAGACAATAACTTACATTTCGCAACCCTGAACTGTATAGCTTGTAGTTTATCATTAGTCACTAAAGGTCCGTAACCCTGAATTGTATATCTTGTAGTTTATCAGTTGTTACTAAAGCTCTGTAACCCTGAATTTTATACCTTGTAGTTTATCAGTGGTCACTAAGGGGCCGTAACCTTGTACTTTATACCTTGAAGTTCATCAGTCATTAGGTTCAGGTTCTGAATTTTACCAGTAATAATGACACATTAACTGTTTCCTCTACAAATGGGACGATGTTTAAAATTTCATCACTCGAAATTATTGGATTTATTTATCCAGTAATTCTCACTTTTTATACCCAACGAAGAATGGAAACATCCCGAGTTATTATCGAATCAATGTTTGAGCTTTTCTGTCTTTGTTTGATTGGCTTACGTTCTTAAAGGAATTAAAATCAAATTTATTTGATTGGCTCACACTGTGAAATGTGGTACAATCAAATTTCTTTGAATGGATTACGTCTTAAAATATTTTTGTTTCAGTTTCTGATTAAATGATTTAAAATGTGAAACAGTCCACATCGATTGGTCCTCATGGTGGTCCTTAAACGCATAATCATACTTTTTTGTTGCGTAAAAAAAAGTGTTCTGTTTAACTTACCCGTTTCACTTGCGGAGACACTTGTTTTCAACCATGCCGATGTCCTGTGTTGACCGAAAAGAATTATTACTCGGGGCAACGTTACTTTCACTTCGACGACTAGCAGAAACTGAGATTGGACAGCATGCACAAAAGAGAGAAAGTAGGGTTTCCTTGAATGCCTCTCTGAAGTCTCTGTTGAAGTAGGCGTAGATGATGGGGTTCAGAGAAGAATTAAAGTACCCAATCCAGAAGAGAGTGTCCACAACGATATCAGGACAGTAGCAAGCCTCTCCACACATTGCCATCGATACGTACCACAGGAAGAAAGGCAACCAGCACAGGATGAAAGCACCCATGATAATACCTAAGGTCTTGGCTGCTTTATGTTCCCGTTTCAGCTTAATGAGGTGACGTTTGGTAGGAGTGGAATGGCCACTCTCGGGATCATCACACTGAGAATATCTCTGATGGGGCATGGAGTTCATTTCTTCAGTTGCAGTATGGTCGGCACTGGGTCGGGGGTACATCCCAGGCTGTGTTTTCAGCAACGTCTTTTCCTGTTTTGAGGCTTCCAGGAAGATCTTCCAGTAGGTGAAGACCATGATGAAGCAAGGAATCCAGAACGACACACTGGACGAGATGATGGCGTAAGGTTTGTTCACTACGAAATAGCAGTCCTCAGGATGGCTTTCTTTAAATTTCAGATGGTCCACTGTTGTGTACCATCCTAGGAAGATGGGAATGAAGGAAATCAAGGCAGAAGAGACCCAAACGCACAAGAGCATGATGGCCACGGCTCGGCCAGTCAGTTTGTTGGGGTATTCTAAGGGTTTGATGATGGCGTAATATCGGTCCACACTGATGCAACACAAATGCATGATAGAAGCTGTGGAGAATAAGACGTCACAGGAATTCCAGAAATCGCAAGTAATGGGGTCAAACACCCATCTACCGGTAATCTTAACACTGGCGTTGAAAGTCATGGCTAAAAGTGCCACAAGGGTGTCGGCAAAGGCGAGGGACACAATGAAGTAATTGGTGGTTATACGCAGCTTGCGGTGGCGGAAGACGCTGATGATGACGAGGGTGTTGCCGAACACAGCAGCAAGCATGATGACTATCATCACGGATGATTTAAGAACTAAAAGGAAGACGTTGTCCCACGTTTCGGGGCGCGACACCACGTCGGTATCGTTTTTCGTGTTGGTCAAAACAGAACTGTTCAGATAAACGTGAACAAAAGCACTAGCGCGATCGTCGTCCGTCATAGTGTTTACCAATATTTTAAGCCTATTTTCCCATGCCCAGTCCAAGAAATTAAGGATAACTCTACGTGTTAGCTGTTCCAAGGAGCAGCCGCTCTTCAGGCGCACCAAAGTAATATTGGTCTGCTAGTACAAGTTTCGTGGTTTCCTGTCGCTACGAGCGTGCTACTAAGCCGCGCGCTCTCTCTCACGTGGAAGAAACGAAGCATTTCGAACAGGACAAATAACACGACCCCCCCCCCCCACACACACACACACACTCACTTACTTACATATATTTGAGTGCAAGCCAATCCAGAAGTAAAAATGTCCACCTATCTACTATAGGCGTGAACGTCGGAAGGCGGAGTCTTTAACTAAATTTTTACACACACACACACACATGTAAATAAAAACGTTTTCTGTATTCCCATTACTCGATGACGTAACACAGAAATGACTTTTTATTGGATTACTCACATGTAAGGTGACACAGAATAAATACGCAGTTTCCTTGCGCTGCCGTGTTTATTTCAGAGATGGGTAGAGATGTTTAATATAAAATATTTAAATAATATAATTCTTAATGAATACCTTCAGTAATGGTGATCTATGTGGTCTTGAAACACATAAAAGTGCCAGTTAAGCTTTCACACGGTGCTAATTTTGACTTGGTGCTATGTTTAACATTGGGCTTTCTGACAATTTTTTTAACTCGCATATATATTTAAATAATCCAACGAAAGACGAATGTTCACGTGCTGCCTGATGGGACTTGTCGTGAGACGCCAATACCCCTCCCCAGTAACCTTTAAATAAAGTAAGTCCTAGATTGAGAGTGTTTTGAATTTAGCTGGTTTCAGCTCTCGAGATTGGTTCAAGTAGTGTTATGCTCTAATTCGCATAGTTAAGATTTAATTTGGCTCAAGGTGACAACATGAGCGATTTGGCGTAAGTAACACTGATTAAAGGTAAAACAACTTCAAGTTGCAACAACTCCTAGTGCCACTTGAAGTGAGCTCCACTCGCTTATTAGTGTCGAAATACAAGATCTTCCTTGAATACGGAGTTGTTTTTTTTTATTTTTGTTTCGTCTTTGTGTTGTGGTGTTAATGTCGTGGTTAATAGCATTGTGTATCTGCGCGTGTGAAAAGTTAAGACCTCGCGAATGTCCTTTATAAATAATTGCTTTAGTTTAGGGTTAGAAAAAATCAGACAAACGAGAAAAGTGCGAGAACGTAAACACCATCAATTCGAGGAACTTTTAATTGTCGTGTTGTCATCCAAGAAACGTAAGCAAAGACTGTGAAAACAAACAAGTAATTAGGTCTAGTGCTGGCGAAGCTGAGAAAAACATAAGGATAATTTAAACGTTGAATACCAACGCATATTACTTTTAATTATGAATTTTAATTAATTTAATAGAGAAGTTGTCATTAAACAGTTTTATATTTTTAATTGGATGTTCCTGAGTTACGTGACTCGGCCCAGTGCTACGGTTTGGTTTGGCTTGTTTTGAATTTCGCGCAAAGGTACACGAGGGCAATCTGTGTTATTCGTTCATAATTTAGCAGTGGAAGACTAGATGGAAGGCAGCTAGTCATCACCACCCACCGCCAACTCTTGGGCTACTCTTTTATCAACGAATAGTGGAACTGACCGTCACTTTATAACGCCCCCAGGCTGGGAGGACGAGCATTTTTGGTGCGACCAGGATTCGATCCCGCGACACTCAGATTACAAGTCGAACGCCTTTACCCACCTGGCCATGCCGGGTTCAGCGCTAGGGAAATTGCAATGAGACGGAGAATTTGTTCATATAAGAAAAATGTCCCTTTTTTGTTTGTTTTTTTAAATTAGCGCTTAGTATAAACATTAATAGCTGATGAAATGTAAAATATTTGGTGCGAACAATTTTATTTTGTTGGCCTTTTTTGTTGAAAAGCTGTAAACAACGAGTTTACATATAAGATAAATTAATCCTATTTCATTAAATCAAATTCAACAATTTTACAACCATTTAAGAACAAAACAATACCCAAACATGTAAACACGTGAGAGAGAGATTTGACAAAAGGAAATGTCTGACTGTAGAGAGCAGCACGCTCGTAAATGGCAATATGCATATTGTATTCCATAGATGGCACCACGCACGCACAAATGATGAATGACAACACGCTCATTTCATGCAACGGATCAAAATATGGACTTATCGCACTAAAGAGGGCAGCACACACATTTCATTGCATGGAGAGCAATACTCGTATAAACGGCCACGTACACATTTGATACAATGAATGGCAGTGCACATTTATCATACTATAGAGGCCAGCACCTACGGTTCAAACATATTATAAACAGAACCTCGTTTTTTCCTGCGATGTACTTTAGTTACAGAAAAATTACCCGAGAAAACACAATTATATTAATATTGATGAAACTAATATGAAAAAAATTAGATGCGTCACACTTTTAATGCATTTCCGCACATATTAATAAAAATCAACTAGAAAGTACCTATCTAAATATCCCGGTGGCTTAGCGGGTGGTAATACTGATAACTTATAATATCCCAAATCGGGACTCAATACAAGGAGAGAGTGTGTGTGTGCAGGTTTGTGCTAAAAAACAACAACACAGTCTTTCTAAATAATCACCGTGTGATCGACTAAATCGTTCATCGATTTTAAAAGATCATACTGAATTGATTTTATCGTCTGTTAATTAAATATTATGACCAATATCTTCCACAGGACTTTCGTTTTACTTGCGATAACATTTTTTTTTTTGTTTCTCTTATTTGTGTTGAGTTGAGTGTGCCCTATTGTTTAATATGGCAAAAATTAAACCCAGTGATCACTTTCTGTTATAGAAAGCTCGACTTTTGCATTTCGTATTGAAACACGACATTTGGTTAGGCTTGTGATTTTATGTTGAAACGCATTTGGTTAGACTTCGCCTCAGTTGTGCACAAAGTTTAATTGTAACTTATTATTGTGGCAAAGCCTAACCAAATATGTTTCAACACAAAATCGAAAGCCTAACCAAATATGGCAAAAATTAAACCCAGTGATCACTTTCTGTTACAGAACATTTGACCTCTGCATTTTGTATTGAAACAATACACATTTGGTTAGGCTTACGATTTTGTGTTGAAATACATTTGGTTAGGCTTTGCCACAATCACAAGTTACAATTAAACTTTGTGCACAAATGAGGCGAGATTTCCTATTCATATTTAGCAGTAGTAAGCCTACTTCTGTATAATCAGTTTGACTTGAAAGTTACAAAAAATGGGGGGGACAAGATAAATAGCCCGCTTCTATATTAGAACGTACGCCATCTTTGTCTAAACTGTATAGCAAGTTAAAATATTATAATAATTAATTGTATTATCTAAGTTAACTTGTTGATTATAATTAAGTAGAAATGAAAGTGAAAATGTCGTTGTTCCTTTGAATATCCAGATATAACAGGTTGTTGAAGGTAAAACCGAACAACAAACAAGAAACTGGAAGAGAGAAATGTAAACAAAAGCTTGTTTTATAAGGAATTGCGGCAGAAGGAAAAACGGAAAAAAACTTGCTTCATGCGCACGGTTAAACACTTGGCTTTAGGCCTTTTTTTCCCTTTATCGTGTAACAGGTCCTCAAGAACGAGTCAACAAATACTACAATTTTTCCACCACCCCTTTTCCCGCATCAGCTGCGGTGAAAAAGCGTCGTTTTAGATAATTGAAAACAGAGTTGACGTCTGCGTTTTAATTTTTGCTTGCGCATGCGTAAAGCTGAGTACTATTTTTGAATGCAGTTATGTTTATACATATCACGTACATATGAACGTTTTATTAGATTCATTTTCCCAATATTGCCGAAAGAGGTCGTTTATATATTTTGTCTGTTTCTGTTATTCCCTCACCTCAGTGGTCGAGCGGCAAGTTTCGCGGCTTACAGTGCTAAGATTTGAGTTTCGATACCTACAGTGGGGACAGCACAAATAGCCTATAGTTCACTTTACGCAGTTTTCATAAACAAGACAAACAGATAAAAAATATACTTCATTTTTGAGTGTTGTTGTTTTTGTTGGTGGGAAACTACGCAATGGGCTATACGCGCATTTTTCATAGAGAGAATCATACTCCGGATATGAGCATTGTAAACTCACCGCGACCCATCAGAGAAATACTAACGACTCGGTGAATAATTGACAAGATAATTTGAAACTGTGTATATAACATCCGAAAGAATGAAGTTAAGCAAATACCCGTAAGCTGGAAAAGATTTCAATAATTTACTGATTGCCTTCAAATTATTTTATTTTTATCTAAATTAGTGAGATGATCAAACTGATGAACAGCAGCGGAAACGAAAATCAGAGGCTTTAGGTGTAGCCTGTCTGTGGTTTAACCACCACGAGTATCAAACCTAAACCTGAAGAATTAAACCTTAGGTTAGATACAGTGAGACAAGAAAAATAACCCCAAAATTTAAAGTAAAAAAAAGGAAGTGGGCTAAGTGGAAAATGTGAAAAGACTTGTACATGGGAAACACATGAAGACTTTTTCTGTTAGCCGGAAGGACTTAGCACGTGCCACGTAGCGTCATGTTACAGAGACACTTAATGTTTTTGATATCGTGATCAATCAAAGCAACTGACATTTGTAAAGAAGCACGTGTGTCTGTGTTAATTAGTATTAAATAATCGAATGTAGGAAGCTACTTATACACATGTAGTTGGTTTCTGTATTTTAGTTTTCTTCTAAGCCCCAGCTCTGAGAATTCGGTATATTGTTCGTTTGTCTGTTGAATTTCGCACCAAGCTTTTTGACCCATCCCCAGTGGCTCAGCAATAAGTTTGAATAGTTGTAAAGCTATAACCCGGGTTTCGATACCCGTGATGGGCACAGCACAGATAACCCAAGCCTTGTGCTTAACAATGAACAAAGCAAAGTCACTCGAGGGCTGTCTTCGCTAGCAGTTCCTAACTTTAAGTAATAGACTAGAGGGAGGGCAGATAACTAACACAACTCACCTTCAGCTCTTGGGCTACATTTCACCTACGAAAAGTGGGATTCGCTGACACTTTATAACGCCCTCCAGGCTGAAAGGGTGAGCATGTTAGGTCACAGGCTTTGAACTGTCGGTTCTCACCACCAGAATTTGCCATGTCTCCCAATCTTTTGTATCGTTTGTCTACGCTGGTTGCTATTGGCCTGAATTTCGTGTATTGTTTGTCTAGTACTCAACATGAATACCCTGTATTTTTCTCTTTAATCGCCTGTTTTATAGCGAATATAATGTAGTTTGTCTCAAGTAACTAGTTAGAAATTAATTTTATTTGTATTTTTAGTCTTGGTTGTTTGTGTTAGCTGAATCTCGTACATTGTTTGTCTCAAGTGACTAGTGTTAAAGTTTAATTGAATTAAATGGTGTAAATACGTCTACAATAGTAAGACAGACGAGAAATAATCAGTTATAAGAATAGAGTGACAATGCTCGACTTGTCGTTTCTGACGACGAAGAATAGAACGACACATTCGTCTTTCTCTAACAACTGAGAAATCTTGAGTGTGGAAGAGACTTTATATCACGTTACCAGAATCGATAAAAGTCAAGTGTTTTTTGTATGGTTCATGTAGGAACAGAAATGAAACAGACATCGGTGCACGTGGCATCTGCACAGAACTGTTTCTCGTTTGGAGCACATGTAAGTCGTTCCAAATTCATCACGCGTATTGTTCATTCACATGAAGTGTTGTGGCTAAAGGTGCAAGTAAAGAATGACCACCTGTGTGACACAGACAGGTGTACACACGTATTACAATTATCAAACGACTGATACAAGACCACTGAAACTGTTAAAGTTGCTAACTTATTATTAGGTGTATTATGTACGTGAAGAGGTTTTATATAGAATAAAACAATGTTTCGTTAGCTACTTAAAGCTCTCACGATGGTAACTATGATACCAAAACAGGTGAATGTAAACAATGGTAACTATGTTATCGTTCAACTACACTACACATTGGGGTGGGGTGGGGCAGAATCTTTAAAAGGAAGGGAAGAGGAAGGTGTAATCTAGTTAGTTTGCTAGACGGTCCCGCTTTTAGTGGCGAGATATTAGGGAAAACAACTCCAGAGATTACCTTATATTTAGTTTTGTCGAGGGTGATATACTTTATATTGGATCTTCCAGTGGACAACGACAGATCTGATTCAGTAAAAGAAAAATGGAGTTCACTTTCCCTTAGAGTTTGTAGAAATAAAGTTTTCCATGGTGGTCCCCGAGAAAGAGGTTTAAATACATGTTATAATGAGGTAATTTCCGGTCTAATTGTATTTCTTACAGCGATAAGAGGGGTCCGAGGAATAACAGGAGATTCAAAAAGATAGGCATCGAAGAGTATTTCCTAGTTCTTTCAGTAACTGACTTCGTGAGAATGAAATAAATGAGACTCGGCCCAACTGGACAGAAATAATGAACAAAGTAGGTGTTTGTAGTTCCTTGTGGATAATGGTCACTTTTACTGGATTGGAAGTCTTTTTTCTCCAAATTTCCTAGGTTGAGATTTTATTCCGCACTTATTTAAGCCCTCCCAAGAAAGACATTGCTGTCTACACTCATGCACAAGGACCATCAGTGTATGGGCATATCAGACGTTATCCCAAGAGAATAACAAATAAGAAAAGCAAATTAACAGTGTTCTTGAAAACATGTTATGCGCAAAAATAAACGTACACAAATTTCTGATTAATCGCGAAAAGTTCTGCTTGCAACTCACAAAAATAGGCCTTTTACTTAACAAAGGTTAGCGAAAAATATATCTAACCAAATAAATACAAGTTAGAGTCAGTCTTGACGTTGGAACACCATTAAGAAAGCTCGCATTGTGTTTATTAGCGTCGTCCCTCGAACCCTCGATGTGCAGCTCCATACGCTAACCAGTAGATCACTCCTGGCCATATATAAAGAACTGGATTTTCAAGACGTATGTGTGCAGGATGTTGGATGAAAAAATATACTTTAAAGGTATTTTACAAGCAGCGAAAATGGCTTGAATTTTCTCGAAATAAACAAACTACAATAATATTTCTCTTTTATTTCCTTATGTCAAGGTGGTTCTCCGTGGTAACAAAAGGTATCATTAGGTACAATTTATAATAAATATTTCACTTCAAAATTAAAAACTCATGTGTTTGTTTCTTCTCAACGCGTGCGATAATATTTAAGCTGGGCATGTTTTGCAGTCATCAGATGGCGCTGAGGAAATTATGCAGTTAAATTTGTATTATATTTAAGCCTATAGCCACTGATCACGTGTTCCACGAGTTCATAATTTACTACTACACCTTTGGTTTAAAAACTTTTAACTTAATTCTTAGAACGTACACATTGAACGATTTCAAAAGTACTTCCTTATCTTTCTATCTATCTTCTCTTTAGTCACGTTATTAGAATTCATCAGAGAAACTCACGTCTCTTAAATCGTTGAATGTAGAATTTCGATGCCCGCTATGGGCCTAGCACAAATAACCAATTGTCTTTGATAACAAACAAACAAAGAAAAACTACAAACCCATGACGTTCGGTCATGATCAAAAGATCACAAATAACTACCTTTACTGATACATCATACTGTCCACAAGATTCACAAAGCACGTGCCTTGGTTTCTTTGTTTTTCATCATTATACTTACTGGACCTCGGGGACTTTTCAATAGCGAATATTTTTGTTATTTAAAATCAGAGATTTACGTCAACTGTATGGGGAAGGAAATATGTGTATGTGTGTGGGATTACAATAATCGGGCGTGTTTGATATGCCACGTAACTTAATAGCAGCATGAAGATTTTATATCTATATTTATATCCTCGATGTACGCTGTTCTGTCAGCCTTATTCTCTAAATTTAGCAGTGTAAGGCTAGAGAGAAGGCAGCAAGTCATCACCACCCACCGCCAACTCTTGGGCTCCTCTTTTACCAACGAATAGTGGGATTGATTGATACATTATAACGCACCCACGGCTGAAAGGGCGAGCATGTTTGGCGCGACGGGGAGTCGAACCCGCGACCCTCAGAATAAAAGTTGAATGCCTTAACTACCTGGCCATGCCGGGCCTATTCACTAAGACGACCGAAACTCTGTGTCCATGTAGGGGTCTCAGAAGAAAATGTAGTTGACGTTTTTCTGGAAAAAAACCTGTGGGAAGAAATAATTAATTTTACACGTTCAACCAGAAACAAACGAACTGAATAGACGGCTCGTATATAAACTGCAGGCCAAAATCTTAAGGCCAATGAACATAAATAAAAAATATGTATTTTGTGTTGTTAGACTCAACCACTTATTTGGCTAGAGCTTCGAAAGATGAAAATAAAAAAAGGGAAAATAAAAATAAAAATATTTTTCAGCATTTAATAGGGAAAATGTGAACACTATGAAATCAGCCTAATTACTAGCTGGTCAAAAATTTAAGTATTACCAAAAAAAGTCTTAAACAGGGTAGGAAATGCCCAACAAGAGGTCTCAGTAGTGAGTTGCATGGCCGTCATTGCGAATAACTTCAAACATTCGCTTTCGCATGGTCGTTATAAGCGTTTGCAGAAGGCTGGATGGAATGTTATTCCAAGTGGTGAAGATGCCTTCACGAAGATCATGCACTGTTTGGAATTGACGTCAATTTCTATAGACTTCCCTTGCTACCCTCCTAAATATTTTCAATGGGGTTCAGTTCGGGCGAACACGCTGGATGGTCCAAAAGAATCACGTTATTCGCCATGAAAAAGTCCTTTGTCCTGCGGGCATTGTGGATTGCAACGTTGTCCTGCTGAAAGATCCAGTCATTTCCAAACAAGCGAGGGTCTGGAGTTAATAAGGATGCTCTCTCCAACATGCCAATGTAGCCAGCTGCTGTTTAACGCCCCTGCATAACCTGAAGCTCCATTGTTCCATGGAAGGAGGAAGCACCCCAGATCATGATGGAACCTCCTCCACTGTGTCGTGTAGAAAATGTCTCCCGTGGGATATCCTTATCGTGCTAGTAACGTTGGAAGCCATCTGGACCATCCAGGTTAAATTTTTTCTCATTAGAGGACAAAACGTTCTTCCACTTTTCTACGTCCCATGTTTGGTGCTTCTCAGCAAAATTTAACCGAGCTGTTTTGTGGTGTGGAAGGAGGCGTGGCCTTTGAAGACGGTTACGATTTTTAAAGCCTTTTTCTCGTAGATGGCGTTTTATTGTTCTTGAGCTGCATTCTGCGTCCATAAGGGCCTTAATCTGGTTCGACGATCGGCTGGTGTCTTGCCGGACAACGCATCGAATCCTCCTGCTCAAAGCCGGCGAAATATTCTTGGGCCAACCACTTGAAAGTCTCGTTCCGTATCCCTCAGGGTCTTTTAAGAAATTTGCAGCAGCTGTTTTACTACGCTCAATCTCACCAGCGATGGCACGTTGAGAGAGACCTTACTTTTGCAGCTCGACAATTCTGTCACGTTCAAATTCTGTCAACTTTTTAGCCTTTGCCATGTTTTTCCCAATGTAACACACAAGATGTCAGTGGGAGATGTTGACAATGATGATGCTTGAAAACAAATGACTAAATTTCGTTACGTGTTTACCGATTAACGCTTTGTTTTAGTATGATCTTAAATTTTTGACCAGCTAGTATTTAGACTAATTTCATGGTGTTCACATTCTTCTAATTAAATGCTAAAAAAGGTTTTTTATTTTTATTTTCCTTTTTCTTATTTTCATATTTCGAAGCTCTACTCAAATAAGTAGTTGAGTCTAACAACGCAAAATGCATATTTTTTCTTTATGCTCATTGGCTTTAAGATTTTGGCCAGCAGTGTATCTATCTGTTAGTCACAAAATAATAATAAACAAACAAACGTAGTGGTTTGTGAATGCATGGTTCTTCACATGTTGTTACTAACGTGGGTATGTAATAAGAGTGACAATGAACGGAACGTTGTGTTAATAATTGCTTTTACTCCAGCTTACGTCTTAAGGATGGTAATCACAGAAAACAGCTTGACACGAAAATCCACAAAATAATGCCATTTGAAGCTACTGATTTTTGATAACAGATGCCGCTACATATATCATAGTTCCAAACTTATTGAAACAATGTAAAGTATAAGCGAATGATTCAGCACAACTGGGAGTTACCAATACTCGAGAAACAAACTTCTGTGAAATTGACGTTTGCTTACAGTTATGAACTGCACTGATTTTTTTTTAGAAAAGACAATTAAAATTACCTGAACTATTAAAAAAAACACTGAAAAGAGACGTCTCTTCTACATCAGAAAGAAACTAGACGAAACACCAATTAATGCGAATCAATTAGTATTGCCTGACTGAAAACGTGATTCTAGTACCAACGCGTATTAACAGCATATAAATTATGCTGAGAAAGGACAGTAATGGGTCAGTTGAGAATGAAGTGTAAAATTTGGCAATCGTAATGCGATGCTTAAAAGAATAAGACTGACACACACGTACAAAATAGAGTTTTAACACTCGTTCTTTTTAAAACAATGGGATATCTGTTCACACGGAGAATCAAGTCCCGAACTGTAACGTTGAAATCTCGTAAAAATACAGCATACCGTAGGGAAAACCGGACAATGGGCATGTTAAGAATCTGGTGTTAAAATTAACAGAAATCGTAATGTGATGTCAAAGATAAAACAGTTCAAAAATTAAACTGCTTTACTAGCTTTTAGAATAACTTGAATGTTAATCTTTGAACGAGAATTTCTCATAGAAAATACCCTAGATCGACGTAAGACATAACTTCATTAATTTATTTAGTAAGAATTCATATATGTACTGTTTAACCCACAAATTTGTTTTGTGTTTCTTTGCTGCAAATTTGTCGTAAGTTTAAATAATTTTACAAATATCAGAAACTCCCAAGAAATATCCAACATGTAAAATATATCTCTTCACTTCCTTTATGTAACTTGTTACACGTTGTGGCGTAATATTCTACGTGTAACATATATTATGTCGTTTTCATTGGGAATTTATTAAACGTTTTGCAACCATAAAACGAAATTCAATACTGCTTACAGCTTTTTATTGTAAACGTTATAAGAAAAAATAACACTAGGTTTGTTTCTGAAATTTTCGCGGTTTTGTTTGAGCAAAAGAGTTACAAAATACCACATGAGAAACAATAGCTTTCAAAACGCACAAACTGTAATTCCGAGGGTTCATGGTTGTTGCAAGATCTTTCTTCGCATTTTGGGTGCGTTACAAGAGTGACGGTGAAACTAATGTATTTGATCGACAAAAACAGACCAAGGATTGCCGATGGTTACTGTTCAATAGCTGTCTTTATCCTGTTATCGTTACACAATTAGGGTCGTCTGTGAACAAACAGCCCTTTGTACTCATTTCCAAGAACGAACAAACTTCTTTGGAAACTCATCTTCTGTTATGAGTGGCGGAAAGTTACAACAAAAGTATCCTATCTCTGTTTAATCATTAAATAAATTAATTGAATTTTGAGCCAATTAGATTGTATAGAGTCTGATCACGTTTTTAGAAATTTCTGACTCTTTCAGACTTGGACAAATTAATTATTCCCTTCTTATTTTTTCACACAGGCGGGAAGAAACAGATGGGAAAAAACCACACAAGAATAATTTTACCCTTTGTGCGGTCATGGTTTTGGGATACGTTTTTCTGGATCGATTTGTAAAGTAAATACGAGTATAACAGCTTCCTGAAGAATCGTTTCTCAGCAGTTGCATCCTGATAGTGACATCTATTTCCAAAATGCACAGTTAAGGATCATGAACATCAGGCATCTCCCATGGTCACCACAATTCCTAAATATCAATCCAAATGACTGCCTGTGGTATCAACTTGAAAGATACGTTTGCCATTGCGAACTTAGGCCTTAATCTCTTCACGAATTCTATAGAATATTAATGACAGAATGGAGAAAACCCGCAGGGCACGTTTCACCAACTCATAGGCTCTATTCTTCTTTGTTTCATGACAATTATTCAGACAAAAGGCACCACAATCCCTTATTAGATATACTTAATAATAGAATTCCCAGACCCCATACGACTTAGATCTGTCAAACATTGCTAATTTTTTTCTAAGCAAATAGACCGACTGAAGCCTAACGCTGCCTTTAATTTAAGAGGACAACATTTAACTACACTGCGAATAAACCTTCTAGCGAAGTATACAACTAGATACAGGTAAAATTCCTCTTATTTTCTTATAATTCACTTTTTAACCACCCACGCTGCTCATAAAACTATTAGTTTTCAATCTACTATTATATTATCTTCCACCCTCAATTAACTGAATTTCTTGAGTATAATATTTTCACCACCTTCTAACTTTGATGACGTAAAGAAATATTCTGGTAGGATACTTCACAACTTCATATATTTAATAATGGCGTCTTTAATTACACACAGAGCAGCAAACAAAATAAAATATTTCATTGATTTTACAAAGCTTTCGAAGATAACCCACCCTGTAGACAGTAGGCGTGTAGCCTAGACACATTGTTTTACTACAGAGTTCCGGAGTAGCAGTCTCGAAGAAGAATGACTGAGAAAACACTGAACAAAACGTCAAACAAAATTAGCCGTCGGAAATAGCAGAGTAAACCAGAATGATAATTCAGATATATCAATGCCCTTTTAACAGTAACTATCTTTTGGCGGCTCTTAAAACACAAAAAGTAATGCTGTGGTTACTTTCATGATTCTCAATAGATGACACTACACATTAGCGACTATTGACGTTTCTTTCAACCACGTTAATTGTCAAATTCTAAATATAGTTTTTCAGTGCTTAACAAGTATATAAAATATTGCTTTTAGATAGCAATGACAGCGCTGTCATCTTACATTCGGTTTCACTTTATTAGCAAAATAAACCTAAAAGCCATGTTTTGCTTAAAGTTTGAAATAAATTGTTAAAAATCAACAGAGGCGTGTCTGCTAATTCATATCGCTAGAAACCGGGTTTCGATACCTGTGGTGGGCAGAGCACAGATAGCCCATTCTGCTTTAATTCCAAATAAACGTTCTTTAATGCCAATTTAATAAGTACTAGTTATATTGGGTAACAGGTATGCTTTTACTTTATACAGTATATACTTGCTGCCTTTGGTTTGATTTGTTTTCAATTTCGCGCAAAGCTGCACGAGGGCTATCTGCATTAGCTGTCCCTAATTTAGCAGTGTAAGAATAGATGTAAGGCAACTAGTCATCACCAACAACCGCCAACTCTTAGGCTGCTCTTTTACCAACGAACAGTGGGATTGATTGTAACATTATAACGTTCCTACGGCTGAAAGGGTGAGCATGTTTGTTGTGACGGGAATTCGAATCTACGAGCCTCGGATTACGAGTTGAGTGCCATAAACCACCTGGCCATGCTGGGCCATCCTTGCTGGCACGTGATTATTTTCCCTTTATATCCGATAAAGCTTTAGTCCTAACCAAAATCTCTTCAGCTTGCCGATCCTCGTGAGATGTTATTGGAATTACTGCTGACAATACAATTAACAGGGAAGATGCTAATAAATCAATACATTCTAATAACTATAGGTAAGAAGTGTTGTTTGTTTTAGGGCTAAGCTACACAATAGAAGGCACACTCTCTGTCAAGCAAAGAGTATCAAGCCTGGAATCTTAGCGTTCTAAGTCCGTAAACTTAGGGTTAATGAATAAAATGGGGGGAGGGGTAAAATAACGCCATATTTAATAGTTAAGGTCATTACTGAGGTAATTTTCATATATAGATCTTATTTTGATTACAAGTTAATTATAATAAAAAATAATTATTTTATACTATTTGTTTACACCAGAGCTCGTTTGTAATATATTCTTAAAGTAAACTTGTTAGAATAGAAGCTCTATTGATATACTGTAATCATTTAAATAAAGTAAAGAACGTAATAATTAATCTTGTTCCCATTAATCAACTAGAGTCGTGTGATCGGTTTCATCACAAATTGAATCAATTTCCAATAAAATAACGAAATAAAAATTTCCAGAACTATCGGCTCATTCGAAAACAAGAATCAGTCCGGCCAACCATGAAGTCTACGACACTTATCGTTTCTGCAGGTGAGTGTATAGAATAAACATTTGTTTTGTTTTCGAATTTCGCGCAAAGCTACACGACAGCAGTCTGCGTTAGCCGTCCCTAATTTAGCAGTGAAAGACTAAAGGGAGGATAGCTCGCCATCACCACCCACCAACAACTCTTGGGCTATTCTTTTACCAATGAATAGTGGGATTGACCGTCACATTATAAAATAAATATAACCATATTAGGTTTAGTTTGTTTGAATTTCGCGCAAAGCTACACGAGGGCTATCTCTGCTAGCCGTTTCTAATTTAGCAGTGTAAGACAGCTAATCATCACCGCCCACCGCCAACTCTTGAGCTACTCTTTTACCAATCAATAGTGGCATTAATCGTACTATTATAACGCTTCGATGGCTAAACGTGCGAGCATGTTTGGTGTGACGGAGATTCGAACCGGCGACCTTCAGATAAATAGTCGAACACTCCTAACCACGTGACCATAATCATGTTTTTAAAAAAAATGAAAGCAGGACTTTTTTGTAAAATACGTATTTAGTTTCCCATGTTCACCTTTGACACACAGCTATTTGTAATGTTCGGAACGAATTGTAGACCTGACTGTATCTGTTTCTTACGATACAATCAGGTATAAACAAGTAAAAATCAGGTTAATATTTGAACATCAACCAATCACACACACTCCTAGTTGACTCCGATATTAAGAAGAACAATGAGAGAATAAATCTACTGTTTAGGGTCAATACGAGGGTTAACGAGCATCAAACCTACTTCGTCCTGGTTTAGGACACAGATTAAGACTAGACTGGAACATATGAAACAAGTTTTCCTTGGACTACCACAAAAAGAAAAATTCCTTTTCCCTCCAGGAGTTTAGTTAATCATAGCTTTATCCATCTCTGTTGCTTGGACAAAATGCTTTCCAATTCCCACGATACACCTTATGGATTTGGAAACACGTGTGCTTAATAAAACCACGGGTAATGATGTCTTTATAACTATGCATGAACCATGGTTCCACGTCAAGTGTCTTTAGTCTCTTGACTCGGAGTTCTCGGAGCCTTGGGGACGTGGGGTTTTAGGACGTTATTCTGACAATTTAATACTTCTAAACAACGAATGGGAATGATTAATGTTGGAACTCCCCCGAGGCACGAGAATGTAATTAACAGTATGTTTACCCCCTTTTTATTAAACAACTCATCAAAGTAGAGATAAACTGTAAACTCTAAATACCCCCTTCCAGCTCTCTCAGGCTTCTTTCTTATTGAATACTGTGCCTCTATGTACTACTATTCGTTCGGTCTATATTAGTCATTTCCTATTTAAACATCTCAATGAAAGTTAAGGTGTGGTCTACATTAGTCACTTCCTATTTAAACGTCTACTTGAAGGTAAAGGTGTGGTCTACATTAGTCACTTCCTATTTAAACATTTACTTGAAGGTAAAGGTGTGGTCTACATTAATCACTTCCTATTTAAACGTTTACTTGAAAGTAAAGGTGTGGTCTACATTAATCACTTCCTATTTAAACGTTTACTTGAAAGTAAAGGCGTGGTCAATATTTGTCGCTTCCTATTCCAACGTTTACTTGAAATTAAAGACGTGGTCTATAGTTGTCACTTTCTATTTAAACGTTTATTTGAAAGTAAATACGTCAGTCTGGTGTACTTTTATAATTTATATTCCCTGCGTATTTTGAAAACAAAAAAAAATGATTTGATATCGTTTTTTGGAGGAAAGAAACATTATTAAGGGTTCCACATATACTTATAAAATACACTCTCTAAATTAACGACTTCAGTGAGTTATAAACCTTAATGTATGTAATCAGTTATGACACCGACGGGTAAGTAAGAAGTGAAGAAAATGATTAATAGGTTATTAGTTCAACCGCTTTGATTAGGATTGGTCTATTCTACTAAAAAGGAAGTAGAAATAGTTATAAAGTATTTACAGTAAATGATAGGGGAACAACCAACTGCTGGCATTTAAAAGAAGGTAAAAAAATGTCATCTTTTTCCTTTTACGTTTTCAAGAAATTCCAAACTATCCAGAAGTCGAAAGAAGCATTTGTAGTTTTTCTTCAGAACAGGAAACTTGAAGGCTCTTTTGTTATTCAGTTATTAAATTATTAAGGTGTTTCTTTAACTCCACCAAGTGTGAAAATATCAGTACCAGAGTAGTGGCTTAAAGCTTTCTGTGCCAGTCTGCGGGTCGAGGGGTTAAAGGTACGAAAGTTCACTTGTGAGGATTATATTTCTGTACATAACTCTTAGTATTTGTATTCGGTTAAGAGTACATGGTATTGACTGTGTCCCCTCTTTCTGGTCAGCAAAGCAAGTTAGAAATGACTATACCTGAATATATGGAGTCAGTTTACCTGATCATTTATCCGATACGTTCCTCAAAATACTAATTCCAAAGTGATTTTCGAGGTACGCGTGGCAGTTAATATTTTAGCTGTTTACGTTGGAATGAACACTTATTTAATTTTAAATTCAGTTTGGGTATCTTAGTAACAAAACAATCAATAGTTACAAAATAACCACTAGTAACAAAATAGCTAATAGTAACAAAACAATTGCTAGTTACAAAATAACCTCTAGTAACAAAATAACAAATAGTTACAATGCAACCATTGTTTACAAAATAATCACAAGTAACAAAGGAAGCACTAGTTACAAAACTAACACTAGTAACAAAATAACAAATATTCACAAAACAGCTATTAGTTATAAAAAAAGCAAAGTAAAAAATAACCGCTAGTTAAAAAATAACTATTAGTATTAATTACAGAGTAACAAATAGTAACAAAAAACTACTAGTTACAAAATAACCACAATTAAAAAACAACCACCAGTTACAAAATAATCACAAGGAACAAAACAAGCACTATTACAAATAGCCACTAGCAACAAAATAACCACTAATTACAAAATAACAATTAGTAACAAAACAATCACTAGTTACAAATAATTACAAGTAATAAAACAATCACTAGTTGGAAAATAGCAACAAGTAACAAAATAACAAATTGTAACAAAACAACAACTAGTTAAAAAGTAACCACAACTAACAAAACAAGCACTATTACAAATAGTCACTAGCAACAAAATAACCACTAATTACAAAATAACAATTAGTAACAAAACAATCACTAGTTACAAATAATCACAAGGAACAAAAAAAGCACTAGTTACAAATAATCACAAGGAACAAAATAACCACTAGTTTCGAAACAACAAATAGTCACAAAATAACCACAAGTAACAAAATAACCACTAGTTACAAAATAACAAATAGTAACAAAAACTACTAGTTCCAAAATAACCACTAGAGATAACCACAAGCAACAAAACAAGCACTAGTTACAAAATAACAAACAGTAATAAAAACACAACTAGTTACGAAATAGCCACTAGTAATAAATAACAAATAATAATAAAATAATTGCTAGTTGCAAAATAACCACTTGTTACAAAATAACAAGTAGTCACAAAACAACCACTAGTTACAAAATAACAAGTAGTAAGAAAGTAACACTAGGTACAAAATAACCACAAGCAACAAACTTCGCCTATTACTGTTATTACAGTTTCCTTCGCATAATCACACCAAACTTTGAGACATTATATTGCGTTGAAACCATGGATGAGGAACTTTCAGTTTCTGTGGTTACGTTTGATATGAAGAGTTAAGTTCAATCTATAATCGTAGTTTGAATAGTGAATACAACCAGGCGTCTTTCATAGGGAGAGGTTTAGATAGTCAAAATGAAGCATCGAAGGTAACATCACCAAGTTGTGATCTGGTGAAATGTTTCTTTTGGAAACAGTTTACAGTAAGATCCTATACTTTAATCTACTTGACACCAAAATCTCTGTACGCATGTGCAAAGATTGTTAACCAGTCAGTAGTAAGAAATTTTGAGAATCAAGTACACATCACACTGTAACTCCGCACATATTACACACTGTAACTATGTACACACCGTTCTTGTAACTAAGTAATGCTACTTTATAACTAAATAAATAGTCCCGGCATGGCCAGGTGGTTTAAAGAGTTCGACTCGTAATATGAGAGTCGCGGGTTCGAATCCCCGGAGGGCGTTATAATGTGACGGTCCATCCCACTATTCGTTGGTAAAAGAGTAGCCCAAGAGTTGGCGGTGGTTGGTGATAACTAGTTATCTTCCCTCTAGTCTTACACTGCTAAATTAGGGACGGCTAGCGCAGATAGCCCTCGTGTAGCCTTGCGCGAAATTCAAACAAACTAAATAAATACTTTACTCTAACCACATAGATGAACTACTTTAAGTACATATAAATAAATTAAGCAGTTCTAGGCTAGCCACCTGGTAGTTAAATATTTGTCCAGAATGAAAGTCTTTGTTTTGTAGCATTATTCATATTGATGGTAAATTATCACTGATAAATCGAAAACCATTGTTACCAGATGCATTGTGGGAATGGAACAGCTCTCCAGACTCATGTATATAGTTATAGGTTTACGAAATCCTTTATTATCTCTGGTTTGTAGTTTGCTGTTAAATATGCTTCCAGGTAATTACATCTCTCTCTATATATATATCGTCGAATATGAATACCCTAAGCAACGCTTTAGTACCTTGTTCTAAACTGGAAGCAACTACGCCCTTTTCGTTGTTCCTTGTTCTACTTCAGATGCAGACAAAACTTTAATCAACTCGGATCCTGGATCGATCATCCAGCCCAAGAAACAGGGCTTTATCAAGAACGGCTCCAGCGCTCGTGTCTCGTGCTCCACCGTCCGTGTCTCGTCGCAAGTGTAAGGATGAAAAATGGAATGTCTTGGGAGTGTTGCTAAGTTTGGTTAGATAAGGATATTGTTTTTATTGCTTACCCTCCCCAAAACTACAGTGAAGTTAATGATGTAGTCTCTGTGAGAGATCGGCCGCGAATATAGGGTGAGTGTAGATTTTATGGCAAGCTGAAAAATAAAAGACAGATAGAGAAGTTGGTTATGTTTTAGTTCTCTCTTTATCTGAATAATACATTAACCTGGGGTAATCTGCCGTCTCTTTATATGACAGAGAAAATAAAATAAAACGCTATCCACAAGGGAATCAGATAATAAGATAAACGATAACAGAAATCACTGTTGTAGCATTAACACTTGAAACAGTTGGTACCTAGTGAAGCTTTATAAATACAGAATTCGGGAAATTTAAGACAACTGTACCTTCTACGAATACCTCATTTATTGCAACCATGGTTTTGCCTTTGGTTATAAACGTAATGACGTATCATGCTGTGTTGTGTGATATAGATAACTGTTAAGTAACAACAGCCGTTTATAGCTAATTACCACTGAAGAAGTATAATACAGGTGAACATCGGAAGAATGTCATGCGAAAATTAGCTGCACCAGGTTAATGTCGCTTTTTGAAATTATATATTTCGGTTGGTTACCATTCACGGAATCAGAAACTGCCACGGTAGTATAAATCATACTAAACCCTGAGCAATCATACTATGCCCATTATTAGTAGTGGTGTTCAGTCATGGCAGTCTGGGTTGAAATAGTGGATAACAACAGTGGCTTATCAAAGAAACGGCGTGCAAAGAATTTTGTAAAAGTTCCGTGTTTCTTTACAAACTATGTGTAAGAACATGGACTAGTTATGTTACACTGGTATAGAAGTAGCCAAGGTTGGAAACAGAAATTCTTTACGAGATAGACAACGGTTGAGTGCATATTTTGTATAAACCAGAGACAAACGTATAGGTTACCTCGAGAACAAATAAGTGGGAACTGGTTTCAATTGAGACGTAGTTGCTCGATAACATCTGTTAATAAGATGCTGAAACTGACATTATAACACAAACAGTTGGCGGCGTGTGCTTCGTTTATACGTTGCCAAGTTAGGATTGTTTGGTAACAGTCAATGCTCAACAGGTAAAAAAAGAGGTGAAAAATGTTGGAGGATCAGTAAACATCATGGGCGACATTTAAACCAGCAATGACGTTGATCTGCACAAAACTGATGGCAGCCTGACTGCCGAAAAGAACATGCAAATTCTGCTCCATCACAGCAGTATTTCGTAAGCATGGTATAATCTGTTCTTTGTTTAATCTTATTTTTAAAACGTTTATAATTATTTATTTTTATTACAGAGATGACTATACATTGTTATCTTAATATGTGAATTTACAACTAGGCTAAATCTCCCAAGTCGGCCGAATGTCGTTAGATGTTACTGGGATTACGTCCGAAAAGCTCGTTATCAGCGAGTGCTTACGCTTTTTTTTATAGATATTGAGAAAATGGAAGTGCGGTCAAGATAAAATTTTAATTTTTCAACCAAAACACACAAGAACGAGTGGTTCAGCAGCCATGTTGAGGGAAGTTATATTAATACCAAAACTCACTCTATTTCTAAACGTTTCTCTAGACATCTTTCATACAAGTTACTCTGCTGCTGTGAGAAATGACTCTCTAGCTGTTGTTTTTCTCTTTATCCATACAGTATTATTCTAGGGAATTATATAATTTATTTACAGAAGTTTAAGAATATCTATTATCTTCCTTCCTACGAAGAGGGTTAATAGGATAAAATCTTGGGTCTCTAGATATTTAACACAAATACACTGTTCGGTTTCTGCAAGTAAAAATTACTAAATAATTTAGTCCAACCTCAAAGCTTTTATCATAAAGAACTACTTTAGACACAGAGAAGAGAGACCAGGAAATTCAAACTTGTTTCGTACGTCTCCAGAACTACACTGAGGCTTAACAAGTATAAATAAATTAGAATTTTTACTTGTCAAAGCAAGCACATCATACAACTTGAGTCTTTGTCTGTTTTGTATGGAAACATGGCTTCTTCGATGTTGAAATACTCAAAATAGATGCATCCATCTGCCAACATTTCGATCATTCATAGATGGCGTTAGAGTTCACGGGAATAAATGATCGTTTCTTCTTCTTTCTGAAACACTTGAAGAAACAAAATTCAAGCTTCTTCTTATTCTGAAAATTTTTTTTCTATATTAAGCATTTTAAGTATGGAAAAATATGTTATTGTACGAATTTCGCAAAACTAACGCAATAACTTAACTACACTCTATTTGTTTAATCCAATGTCGACGAAGGTTTTCTTCGAATACCAGAACTTTCTAGACTGGCAGGGATACGACAGACAAAGTAAAGGACAATACGATATTTTTGTCATAAAATGTAATGGAAAAGGCGATATTTTTGTCATAAAATGTAGCGGAAGAAACGGTATTTTTATCATAAAACGTAATGGATAAGACGATATTTTTATCATAAAATGTAATGGGAAAGACGATATTTTTGTCATAAAATGTAGCGGAAGAAACTATATTTTTATTATAAAATGTAATGGATAAGACGATATTTTTTATCATAAAATGTAGAGGACAAAACGATAATTTTATCATAAAATATAGTGGACAAAACGATATTTTTATCATAAGATATAGTGGACAAGATGATATTTTTATCATAAGATATAGAGGACAAGACGATATTTTTATCATAAAATATAGTAGACAAGACGATATTTTTATCATAAAATGTACTTGAGAAGAGGCCTGGCATGGCCTAGCGCGTTAAGGCGTGCGCTTCGTAATCTGAGGGTCGCGGGTTCGCACCCGAGTCGCGACAAACATTCTCACCCTCCCAGCCGTGGGGGCGTTATAATGTGACGGTCAATCCCACTATTCGTTGGTAAAATAGTAGCTCAATAGTTGGCAGTGGGTGGTGATGACTAGCTGCCTTCCCTCTTAGTCTTACACTGCTAAATTAGGGACGGCTCGAGTAACTTTGTGCAAAATTCCAAAACAAACTAGAGAAGAAGATATTTTGATCTTAAAATGTAATGGATAAGACGATATTTTTATCATAAAATGTAGAGTAGAAAACGATAATTTTATCATAAAATATAGTGGACAAGACGATATTTTTATCATAAAATATAGTGTACAAGACGATATTTTTATCATAAAATGTACTAGAAAAGACGATATTTTTATCGTAAAATGTAGTAGACAAACGAAATTTTTATCTTCTGGTATCGAAACTCGTATTTTAGCTTCAAGCGTTATTTCTGACTGATTTGTGGCAAGCAAAGTTCTTAACTAAAAGGTCAAAGGTAAGACAACAATAATTTTATTTTGCTCATATAATATATAAATCGGGAGATTAATGGTTGGTGGGGATACAGTAGGGAATGTGATTTGAAATGTTGGTTTAAGCAGTGAAGTGACCTAAAATTTCCTTCTGTGTTTCGTATTTATGATCAAGCTACTAAGACTATCCGCTACAACTAACCAGAGAGAAGTCATCCAGTGAGCACTACCTACCATTCTTACAAAACGATTGACTCTAACTCTCATAACTCACCCAGATCTCAAAGTGTTTCGTACTCGACCATTCTCATGTCTTTAGTTGTTATCAAAAACAAATAGAAATAAGATGGTACTTAAAATCTAGACAATTGTTGGTGAACGAATGAGGAAACTCTGAATGTCCTTCTAAAAAGGAAAATCGGATATAAGCTGCTTACCATGTCTAGAAGAATAATCAACGTTATTTTAAGGATTATTTTAAATGCTTGATTATTTGCGAAGGAACAAATATAGTGCTGTTACTCTGTTCTGTAATTTCAGCAGAGTTCGAGATATATTTCAGCAACTGACAAAATGCAGATTCAACATGAAATTTTGCATCGATTTGTAGTCTTCTTCCTAGCCCTAGTACATGAAATTACCAGTAGAGGGAAGCAGAAAAATCGAAACCACGGATTTCATTCCTTCACGAAAGCTTCAAGTTTGGTGCAAACTGCATGAGTGCTGGGGACATTTGTAGCTATTGTCCAATGAAATCATAGTACACAGAAGCACGTTTTCTAATATCGATCTAAAACATATATTATTGTTTCTAATACACATAAAAGTTATTTTTTGTTTCCTCTTCTGTGCGCTATAAAATAGGTCAGAATTATAGAGATACCTGTAAAGTTTACCAGTCTGATACAACAGTCTAAATTATAAAGAAAACTGAAAACAAAGAACTGGATTACTTAGTAACAACTAAACTTTAATTATCTAGTAAAAATAATAGAACTGGATTACTTAGTTACAACTCAATTTTAATCCTCTTGTGATAACAATAGAACTGGATTACTCAGGTACAACTAAACTTTAATAATTAACAAATAATAATATGGAGATAACATTAAAACTGTATTACTTAGTTACAACGAAACTATAATTATTTGATGATAATAATAGAACTAGATTACTCAGTTAGAACTAAATATTAACTATCTAGCTATAGAAATAGAACTGAATTATTCAGTTACAAATAATCTATAATTATATGTGATAACAATAGAAATGTATTTTATATGCAAAAACGGCTCCTTTGGGTTGAGAAAATATTTTACATAGAAGGTCGAAACGTTGTTCGCTCTTCTATGTAAAATATTTTTTCAACCCAAACGAGCCGTTTTTGGATATAAATTTCTCAACAAGTGGGTTTCTCGACATCACTGAATAGAAATATATTACTTAGTTACAATTAAATTTCAAATACCTGGTGATAACAATAGAACTGATTACTGAGTTAGAACTAATCTTTAGCTATCAAATTATGATAATGCAACTAGATTACTCAGTTAAAAATAATATTTAATTATCTGGCTGTAACAATAAAACTGGGGAAGTTAGTTACAACTAAACTTAAATTATCCAGTGATAACAATAAAACAGGATTACTCAGTTACAACTAAACTTTAATTACCTGGCTATAACAATAAAACTGGATTACTTGAATACAATTAAACTTTAATTATCTAGTGAAAACAATAAATATATAATACTTAGTAACAACTAAACTTTAACTATCTGGCTACAGTAATAGAACTGGATTACTTTGTTACAACTAAACTTTAATTATCTGGCTACAGTAATAGAACTGGATTACTTTGTTACAACTAAACTTTGATTATCTGGTTATAACAGCAGTTGAACTGGATTACTTAGTTACTATTACACTTTAGCTGTCTGGTTATAACAATAGAACAGGATTACTCAGTTATTACTAAACTTTAATTATATGGTGATAACAATAGAACTCGACTACTTAGTTACAACAAAACGTTAATTATATGGTAATAACAATAGAACTGGATTACTGAGTACCAACTAAACTTTAATTATCTGGCTATAACAATGGAACTGGATAACTTAGTTACAAGTGGAGTACTGAGTTACAACTAAATTTTAATTAACTGGTAATAACAGTTAAACTGAATTACTGAGTTACAACTAAACTTTAATTATCTGATGATGAAGATAAAACTGTATTACTTTATTACAACTGAAGTTTAGTTATCTAGTTATAACAAAAAAACTGAATTACTTAGTTTTAGCTAAAATTTAATTATCTGGTGATAACAATAGAACTAGATTACTGAGTTACAACTAAACTTTAATTATATAGCTATACTAGTTTAACTGGATTACTTAGTTACAAGTAAACTTTAGTTATCTGGTGATAACAATAGAAGAAAATTACTCAGTTATAACTAAATATTAATTATATGGTGATAACAATAGAACTCGATTACTTAGTTACAACTGGAATATTGAGATTGAAATAAACTTTAATTACCTTGTAATAACAATAGACTTGATTAATTATTTACAACTAATCTTTGATTATCTGGTAAAACAATAAAAGTGGATTACTTAGTTCATAACAATAGACTTGATTAATTATTTACAACTAATCTTTGATTATCTGGTGAAACAATAAAAGTGGATTACTTAGTTAATAACAATAGACTTGATTAATTATTTACAACTAATCTTTGATTATCTGGTAAAACAATAAAAGTGGATTACTTAGTTCATAACAATAGACTTGATTAATTATTTACAACTAATCTTTGATTATCTGGTGAAACAATAAAAGTGGATTACTTAGTTAATAACAATAGACTTGATTAATTATTTACAACTAATCTTTGATTATCTGGTGAAACAATAAAAGTGGATTACTTAGTTAATAACAATAGACTTGATTAATTATTTACAACTAATCTTTGATTATCTGGTGAAATAATAAAAGTGGATTACTTAGTTAATAACAATAGACTTGATTAATTATTTACAACTAATCTTTGATTATCTGGTAAAACAATAAAAGTGGATTACTTAGTTCATAACAATAGACTTGATTAATTATTTACAACTAATCTTTGATTATCTGGTGAAACAATAAAAGTGGATTACTTAGTTAATAACAATAGACTTGATTAATTATTTACAACTAATCTTTGATTATCTGGTGAAACAATAAAAGTGGATTACTTGGTTGCAACTGAACATTAATTATCTGGTTATAACAGTTGAACTGGATTACTGAATTACAAGTAACTTTAATTATCTGATGATAACAACAGAAATGGATTACTTAGTTACAACTAAGTTTAATTAACTGGTGACAACAGTTGAACTGTATTACTTAGTTACTATTAAACTTTAGTTATCTGATGATAACAATAGAACTGGATTACTCAGGTACAACTAAACTTTAATTATCTGGTGATAACAATAGAACTGAAGTACTTAGTTACAACCAGGCCCGGCATGGCCAAGTGGTTTAGCCACTCGTCTCGTAATCCGAAGGTCGCGCGTATAAATCACCGTCACACCAAACAAGCTCGCCTTTTCAGCCGTGTGGACGTTATAACGTGATGGTCAGTCCCACTATTAGTTGGTAAAAGAGTAGCACAAGAGTTGGCGGTGGATGGTGATGACTATCTGTTTCCTTCTAGTTTTATACTGCCAAATTAGGGACGGCTAGTGTAGATAGCGCTTGTGTAACTTTACGCCAAATTCAGAAAGGACACAAAAACAAAGACACTAGTTACAACTAAACTTTAATTATTTGGTTATAACAATACAACTGGATTACTCAATTACAGCTAAACTTTGATTATCTGAATATAACGGATTACTTAGTTACTATTAAACTTTAGTTGTCTGGTGATAACAATAGAACTAGACTACTAAGTTAAAACTAAACTTTAATTATTTGGCTAAGACAGTGAATCTGGATTACTGAGTCACAACTGGAATACTAAGTTACAACTGAACTTTAATTATCTCGTGATAACAGTTGAATTGGATTAATTAATTACAATTAAACTTTAGTTGACTTGTGAAAACAATAGAGCTGCATTACTTAGTTACAACTAAACTCTAATTATCTGTTGGTAACAATTGGACTGGATTACTCAGTTGCAACTAAACTTTAATTGTCAGGTGATTACAGTTGAACTGGATTACTTAGTTACTATTAAACTTTAGTTGTCTGGTGATTACGATAGAACTGAATTACTCAGTTACAACTAAACTTTAATTATATAGTGATAAAAATAGAGCTGGATTACTTATTTTCTACCAAACTTTAATTGTTTGGCCGTAACAATAAAACTGAATTACTTAGTTTCAATTATACTTTAATTATCTAGTTATAGCAATAGAAGTGGATTACTTAGTTACCACTGGAATACTGAGTTACAACTAAACTTTAATTATATGGTTATAACAGTTAAACTGGATTACTCAGTTACAACTAAATTTTAGTTATCTGGTGTTAACAATAGAACTGGATTATACAGTTACAACTGAACTTTAATCATCTAGTGATTTCAATAGAACTGGATTATTTAGTTACAACTAAACTTTAATTATATGGTGATAACAATAAAACTGAATTACTGACTTATAACTATACTTTAAGTATCTGATGATAACAATAGAACTGAATTACTCAGTAACAACTGGATTACTCAGTTCCAACTAAACTTCAATTATCTGTTGATAACAATAGAACTTGGTTACTTAATTAGAACTAAACTTTACTTACATGCCTACAATGTTAGACCTTGATTATTAGTTAAACATAATAGTGTAATATAAGATATATGCTAATGATTTGTGAAAGTTGAAGACTCGTCTTGGACCTCTATCAATTTTAATAAATATTAATTATTGATAAAATGTTTTCCAACAGACAGCAGCTATAAACCTATAAGAATGGCTACTAGGATTTCATTAGACCAACAGAGATACAATACAGCATAGATAGAATTTCGTAGCAACGCGGACCGACAAGAGATCTAACACTTTCAGAAATATACGCTGACACCTTTGTTAATATAATTTCCTAAAACGCTGTATATATTACGGGCAAGAAAGATATTTGCCTAGGGAACTGAAAAATACCCTGTTGTATTTTGGTGATTACGTGTTTTTCACACCCCATTCTTTCTGCTTGAAAGATTGGAAAAACAAAACATTTATTTTCATTTACATTTCGACATCCGAGAGGAGAAACCTGAATAATTATGACACCTATAATGAAGGTTAATAGCCAGAAAAGAAAGCTTTCACGAGGGTTAAAGAATAACCATATCCATTTCAATTTCATGTGTCAAATATTGAAGAACCTTTACGAACATTTCTGTCTTACACAAGGTCACCCGAGATATGAAATGTGAAGAATGAATATTGTAATTAAGCAAATTAGGAATGGCAAAGACATGTATATTGAAATTAATTACGTGTAAAATTATAAAAAGTGAGTTGTTTCCTATCAACATATCCAGGTAATAAATTCAAAAGTCTCAAAAATTACTATATTTTTATATTTTATAATTTAAGCCCCTAGTGGCTCAGCGGTACGTCTCCTCCTGAAAAATCGAGTTTCGATACACGTGATTGTCAGAGTATAGATACTCCTGTGCACAAAATAATCCAATACAGTCTTAACGTAGCATTCAAGTACATAAACCTAAAGCAAAGGCTCATTGGTTCAGAGGTGTTAAAGATATTTAGAAGCTACCATAGAAACGAAAAATGTTTATGTTAATATTTCTTGAAAGAACTCCTAATCTTATCTAGAGTGGTGTTTCTGATTGATTTGGTTTGTTTTGAAGCTACACAATTACTATCTGTAACTTAATAAACCAATATTTATACCTCAGATTTTAATAATTTGTTTATTTATTGAATTTTGCCTAGAGATACCGAAGGCTATCTGCGTTAGCCGTTTCTAAAAGTGATAGACTAGACAGCAAGGGCAGCTCGTCAACAACACTCACCGCCAAATCTTGGGCTATTCTAATCGAACAGGGTTTGTTTGTTTTTTTGAAATTCGGGCAAAACTACACGAGGGCTATCTGCGCTAGCCGTCCCTAATTTAGCAGTGCAAGACTAGAAGGAAGGCAGCTAGTCATCACCACCTACCGCCTACTCTTGGGCTACTCTTTTACCAACGAATAGTGGGACTGACTGTCACATTATAACGCCCTCACGGCTGAAAGAGTGAACATGTTTGTTGTGACAGGAATTCGAACCCGCGACCTTCGGATTACGAGTCGAGTGCCTTAACCACCTGGCCATGTCGGGTCGTTTGTGACTGGAAAACCACCAGTTTGTTGCACAAATCCTCTGTGCCCGGTTGTAAACAGAAAGGTCCAAGTAAAAATGTATCTTAGAACGCCTGGTATGGGTATTAACACTTTTACTAATAAACCAGAGTACAACATTTCGATCTACCTAGGTCATCTTTGTTATCTTGAAGATGAGCTAGGAAGGTCGAAACGTTGTTCTCTGCTTAATTGTTAAGTGTTAATACCCGTATCAATCATTCTGAGATAGATTTTTACATCGAGTGAGTTTCTCGTCATCAAGAGAAGGGTTCAAAGCTCGAGACGTGATGCCGATTAATACGCCTCCTACTTTAAGCTGCGTTATAAAAGTGATAGTTCATCCTGTTATTTTGTTTGAAAAGTCTAATAAAACTTAGGTGGGACGATTTCCTCTAATGAGTAACTCAAACCTAGGGCTTCCTAGACCTGATAAACACTGAATATATTTACTGTGTTATCATGTTAAACACAGACTGTATGTATTGTGTTAAACTGTGACTATATGTAAATACCACTATAACAAATATCGTATTACTGAGATATATACATTATGCACCAGTACAGTTTCAGCTATATCTGAGACACATGTTTCCTTGTATCACACATACGACTATTTCTGTAACACAATCTCATCTACAATGCAAATGAAGCTACTGTAACGTCCTTGTCTGTATAACGAGCTCCTGTTGCGTGGTTTGGTCTGACTTTGGTAATTATCTAATTAAGGTACCACGACCTAAAGCCACAGATGTATGTATACACTGGAAACAATAGAGATGTGTTAACTAGTTTGTAAATATAAATTAAATATTCTAAAAATCATATTTGAAGTTATTTCAAACAATTTAGAGATCGTCTTCATTTACACTTTGTTTTAGAGTATTTATAGTTTTAATGTCTCCCTATAATGGAGGGAGCAGGGCCTACATTGTATGGTCTAATCTAACTAATCTTTGAAGGGTGTCCCAAATATTTATATTGGATCAGGTAGGACAGGGCCTACACTGTATCGTTTAACTAATCTTTGAAGAGGGCCCCAAATGTTTGGATTGGGTCAGGTAGGACAGGGCCTACATTGTATGGTCTGGTTAATCTTTAAAGGGTGCCCCAAATATTTAGATTGGATCAGGGCCTACACTGTATGGTCTAACTAATTTTTGATGGATGACCCAAATATTTAGATCAGGTTAGTTACTTATGTGAAAGAACAACAGTATGCGAACATTAAATCGTACAGATTAAAAACTTTTATTGAAACCATTAAAAACAACGAAGAATTTCCTGCAGTGTGATTGATAGTTTAACGTACAAACACCACGACGTTCAGAGCTATTTTAAAAGAGGTATATAATCTTTGTTGAAGCCGTTCAAGAAAAAAAAAAGACATTTCTCTAAAAGTTACCAGAGAGAGATTCATAACCCTTGTTGAACGTAGTCGACCTTTTTGCTGGGTAAATAGAAATTCGCTCGCGAGACTTCTCATTTGAATATTTAAATATCTAAATTTATTTTACCAGAGTTTCACACGCCATTTTCTTTTACTTGTTACATGGCAAACATATCAGATAAATAAAAAACAAAACCGCAAAAGAAAAAAATATCCATAAAAGCACTAATGGCGCCAGGTGGCGTCGTCTCTTGTTATCAATGATTCTTTCACTTCAGTAGCAAGGACTTTGGAATGGAACTTTCACAGAGCACTCGCCTTTTTATTTTTAATACTTAAGGTCATTAACGCGATATCTTCAAGGAATACCCCGTTGTTCAAAACCATGAGTGACAGAAGGAAAATTCATTTCTTAACTGATATTGTAATATTTCTATGAGCGATTTGTGGTATGTGGTGATACAGGAGAATTTATTGGTTAGCCACGAAGTGGCTGTATTATATCAGTCATTAAAATGTTTCCTCAATGAAAGTACGGTCCACATATTACACCACATCGAATTACGTGTTACAACAGTCAATCACAAATAATTGACTTCTCTAAATAAACTGAATAAAGGCTTTTAATTTTCAATGAGAAAAGCAAACTCATGTTTAAATAAAGCCTAACAATAAATAAAGCGAAATCAGCTGTCATGTACTTATACCTCTTAGAAAGAAATAAGGAACATATTCGCATCGTTTCGACCTTAGGCCTACATCAGATAGTTGCCAATAGTAAAACATGGCCGGATTATGGAATACAGTATACACGTTATATCGGTTTTCGAGGTTAAATCATGACAGTTACTTGGTTTGTGTTTGACTAGAAGGATTTAGCTAACTAGAGGAATTACTCCAGATGTGTCATTAACTTCCAACATCGTATTGTTCTAGACACGACAATGTACTGTTTTCGTACCGGAATAAGACGAAATATCGTAGCTATGGCAACGGCATAAAAAAGATTATTACGTCATATAACAATAAGATCAAAACCTCATAGCAATGGCAACAGCCTTAACAAGACAATTGATATTCATACAGAATTAAGATCAAAACTTTGTTGCTATGGCAACAGCCTCAAAAGGCTAGAACGTCATATAACAATACGATCAAAACCTCGTAACAATGTTATAAGCCTGTAAAGGCAAAGGTGTCCATGTAGGAATCCAAATATTGTACCTATGGCAACAACTGGAACAAATATGTTCATATAAGAATCAAATCATAATCTCATAGCCATGCTAACAATCTGAGCAAAATTATGGTGTTAAGCCTTAGTTTCTATAGAAACAAACCGATCAACAACTGAAACGTTTTCTTTTTCTTCATTTATTTAATTTAGGGCTGATTTGAAAAGCAACTCACTTCGACCTTCTGTGAAGAGTAAATAAATTATCTTCACAAACATCTGCAGTATCTGACTACAGATAATTTGTTTAATCGGATTTTTTACAAACTGGATATCACGTGATAGTGTAGATCGCCATCTCGTGGAAGCTACGAAATCTCCTGAGCCACGTGACGCGTGAGTAGCTAATGAACATTTGTAATAGCTGTTAAACAATTCGAGGCTGGATATGTGCTGAACTTTTTATGTGTATTTGACCAAAAAAATCGTGTTTCTTCGTATAACAACTCCACTAAAAGTTTCTCTGTGTGTGTGTGTGTCGAGGGTTATCGAACTCACGCCAGCATCGAAACACGATACAACTGATGTAAAACATGTTGGATAAATATAAAACCAATTAATCGATACATAAACCTATGTTGAGTACTCATACGGCATGATTCTCTGTTTAATATCTATGCGCTATAACTATTGTTTCCATATTCATTTGGTAAAACTGTATGTCCAGTGCTCTTGAACTGGAAACTTATGTTCAGTATTCCATGATGTTTTGTTCACAATTCAAGTTTAGTGTGCGCTGTTTTAGTATTGAACTAGGCTGTCAATATCGTTGTCGTTTAGGTTTTGACATATTTCAGTGACTGTCAAAAGTTCGACGTTTTACTGTCATTCTGTTGTTCTTTAAGCCTCAATGATTTTATTACGTAACGTTTCCACAGGAATGTTCTCAAAACCCTAACTATTTCTGTGTATCTCAGAACGGCTGGTATGAGTATTAACATTTTTATTGATAAGCAGAGAACAACGTTTCGACCTTCCTAGATTACAACACTTCATCATCGTCAACAAAGTTCCTCAAAAACCCGTGGAAAAAATTTACGCACACACCTAGACAAACAACAAACAAACAACAATAAATCCCAAGATACAACAAACACGAAACCTTACACTGTCGTATACCATATGTTCTCGACATCAGCGAAAAAACCCAACATTTGGAAAAACATAAAAAAAACACAACGTCCAGTAAATACCAAATTTATTCAAAAACCAGGTACAAAACTAAAGTCCATGCTATGTAAAAACTACACTGACAAACACAATACCAACATAACTTATAAAATACAATGCAACAACTGCCACGACTTCTGTATTGGAGAAACAAGCAGAAAAATACTGAACATAAGTTTCCAGTTCAAGAGCACTGGACATACAGTTTTACCAAATGAATATGGAAACAATAGTTATAGGTACAAAACTAAAGTCCATGCTATGTAAAAACTACACTGACAAACACAATACCAACATAACTTATAAAATACAATGCAACAACTGCCACGACTTCTGTATTGGAGAAACAAGCAGAAAAATGGAAACCAGATTCATAAAACACACAAAAGAAATCTTCACACGTTTTTGAACACTGCAAATCAAATAAACACAGTATAACGATAGAAAACACCCAGATATTAAGTGAGGAAACAAACATAAAAAACGCAAAATGAAAGAAGCCTTACTTATACAGCGATTAAAGTCAAAATTAAACCAATATAAAGGAACACCTTTATACCTACACTAATAAATAACCTAATATCCAACTGCAACGCACCCTACAATCTCGTACCCGTTTATACTCTCGTCCTGGGAACGGTCATTTGCAAACTCTCTTTGTTAACCTGAAGATGACCTAGGAAGGTCGAAACGTTTATGCTCATACCAGCCGTTCAGAGATACATTTTTATTTCAAATGAGTTTTTCGTCACCAAGAATTACTTAACTATTTCTTTCAAATATTTGTGTTTAGCTGTTTAGATTATCTATAGCACTCATCATACGAAATCAAAACTATCGCCTCTCAACCCAATAGTGAGCAAAGTGATATGTGCGGGATTCGCGATGACGAGACACCTGCTTCATATAAAAATGTATTCTCAAGACAACTGGTATGGGTATTAAAACCTGAAAATAAAGCACAGAACAACGTTTCGACCTTCTCAGGTCACATTCAGGTTAACAAGTTTTAACATCTGTGTTAACCTGAAGATGACCTACGAAAGTCGAAATGCTGTTCTGTACTTTATTTTAATAAAAATCTTAATACCCACACCAGCTGTCTTGATAATAAAAGGTGATAAATATCTACATGTTATCAAACATAATAGTATGCAGGCCACGTGATATACACATATTTTGTTGGACATTGTTCCAACACAACAACAGTAAGTCAAGAGATAAGCATATCTTGATTAACATTAATTGCATTGTTTCTACTCAACAGTGTTAGGCTATGTTATTAAATGTTGCAATGGTTCATCGTAAAATGTTTCGATCTCTGCACCATCTTTCTACTAAAGTCTCTCTTTAATACTTCAAGTGCTCTCGAAATCATGGTTTAAGAAGAAACAAATATACTATATGCTTAAAAGATGTGACAGTCAATTGGGTGGGACATATAACATGTAAATAAACGTTCAAATCTATAATATTTAAAACCAGAACCCGCGTTTAAGATGAAAACTTAAAGCAACGTTACTCAAAGCAAAAATAAAACCAACTTTTAAACAAGAGTAACGATTGAAATTAGCTTAATTGAATTTTTCATAGAGATACAAACAAACATATTCAGCGCTCCATGTTTATCCGATATTGAACGAAAACAGGTGGAGCTGGTTTGACTTGCAACTCGTGTCTAGTTACTGACTGTGTTCTTGAATAACGCGTTTTACTCAGTGCGACAAAACGTAATAATTAATCTTGCTATTGTTAGGTCGTCATAAAAATTTAGAATTTTCGCCGTGTATTTTACAGCTAGAAATGTAAATGAAATTTCTGGATACAATAGTATGAAATATAAGCTCCTGTTTTTGTGACTCAATATATTTTTATCTTAGTCCTTGTATTGATTTCATTGGAGAATACTAATATACAATTCTAAGATAATTTAGAGTATTTAAACCTGAGATTGGTTATTTAGTTTAATCTTGGGAATCTTTCAGTTGGATCTCTAAACCCCCTCAGTGGCACAGTGGTAGGTTTCAATAACCGTGGTGGGCGGAACACAGATAGTCCTTTGTATAGCTTTGTGGTTCATTCTCAGGTTTCCCTTAAATTTTTATTAGTCTTTCGCCTTGTGTCAATAAAATGTGCTTAGTTATAAACAGATATGGATCTCAAAATCAACAATCCGCGAGTTTGTGTAGCGCCCTCTATATTATGTTTACAAAGTGTAAAAAATAGCCATTTTTTTTTTCTATAAAATAAATTGTTACAAAATCTTAGAATTGAATTTATACTTCAGTCTAGTCATGTTTAGAACACTGGTTGTGGAAATATTAATGCTCCACCCACATTAAAATCACAATACTTAAAAACACGCCTTGATACATTAATTCTTATTTCGTCACGAATATTTATACATCGGGTGTAATTTATTTATTGTGATCCAAGAAATTAATATGAAATAACCATAGCACAATAACAATTACAGAAATTATGCAATGGCTTTTTACCTATAGAGAATTATACCACAAAGTCTTATTTACAGAAAATTGAACTACAAAGTCTGATCTATACAAAAATTGTTTAACAAAGTTTGATTTATATAAATTTGTTTAACAAAGTTTGATATATAGAAAATTATCTATCAAAGTTTCATCTACAGAAAACTGTATAACAAAGTTAGCTTTTTTTAGAAGTTTGTTTGTTTTGTTTTTTGAATTTCGCACAAAGCTACTCGAGGGCTATCTGTGCTAGCCGTCCCTAATTTAGTAGTGTAAGACTAGAGGGAAGGCAGCTAGTCATCACCACCCACCGCCAACTCTTGAGCTACACTTTTACCAACGAATAGTGGGATTGACCGTCACATTATAACGCCCCCACAGCTGAAAGGGCGAGCATGTTTGGCGCGACGGGGATGCGAACCCGCGACCCTCAGATTACGAGTCGCACGCCTCAACACGCTTGGCCATGCCGGGCATATATATGGAAGATTGTATAACAAAGTTTTATCTATTGAAGATTGAACTACAAAATTTCGTCTATAGATAATTGTATAACAAAGTTTGATCTATAGATAATTGCATAACAAGGTTTTGTATACCGAAAATTGTATTACAAAGTTTAATTGATAGAAAACTGTACAACGAATGATCTTTCAGCTAGAGAAAATGTACAACGATGGTTTAGATACATAAATTATACAATCACGGTTTTGCTAAAAAAATAAAAATTACGTTTTAGCTATAGGCACTTAAATGTCATAACTATAAGACCAACCTTCATTTAGTACCATTGTATTCTTGCGCCCACTAAAAGATATTTTTCAACTTTATAACAAGATAAAGTTCTGATGACATAGAACTGTTTTACTACTTGTATGGTGATTTTCTCTATGAGTTATGTAAATTGACTGATCCAATTACGTGGCAAGATAGACGTATATTTTGTTTCCGTTTTCTGATTTTTATTTCTTTTCCTCGTCTCTTGGAATTTACATTTATAATAAAGTGCACTGAAGTTATACGAGCTGTAACTTCTTCATCGCTTGCTTCACAAACACATCAGCAAACATGTGCATGACCTTTGTCCTTTATTACTTTGTTTGTGGAAAGTTTTTTACGAAGAAAATTTTGTAACATACTGAAAATAAAACATCGATTTTTAAGACTAGGTTATATAAATTCTACACGTCTTTGCTGGTTTATCTTATAAGATATAAGGGCAATCAAAATATCAAGAGGTCAGATAAGTTAAAAGCAGTAAAAGGTCATCTCGTTCAAAGTATACGAAACCGAATTATTCATAAAACACGAGTAAAACGATTGAAAAGAACCAGTACGTCAGATCTTTTAAAAGAAGTGAAATATTCGGGTCATTTAAAATATCCAGGAGGTCAGATGATTCAAGAAACAAGAGGTCAGGTCACCAAAAGAGGACCAAGAAGATAGACTATAAAAAAACCAAGAACCAAGTAATCAGATCACTTGAATAGACCATCTATAACACGAAAAAGACTACTTTAAATATATATACGAAACAATAAAATCATAATTATGACTCTTACTTTAAATATATACAAAACAATAAAACAATAATGATGACTCTTACTTTAAATATATATAAAACAATAATGATGACTCTTACTTTAAATATATATAAAACAATTATGATGACTGTTACTTTAAATGTATACAAAACAATAAAATAATAATGATGACTCTTACTTTAAATATATACAAAACAATAAAACAATAATGATGACTCTTACTTTAAATATATACAAACAATAAAACAATAATGATGACTCTTACTTTAAATATATACAAAGCAATAAAATAATAATGATGACTCTTACTTTAAATATATATAAAACAATTATGATGACTCTTACTTTAAATGTATACAAAACAATTATGATGACTCTTACTATAAATATATAAAAAACAATAATGATGGTCTTAAATTTAAGCGTATTTCATGCTCTTTTCAATCAAACGAACCGTAATATTTAAACATACACGTGGCCCAAACATATAAACAAAACTGTAAGTTATTTTCTCGAAGCCAACTCCATGAACTGATATGTTAATATATAGCGGCAGCATATCGACCTATACAATGGCCAAGTTTTTCTGAAGAAAAAATTTGTAGTGCATACCTCCGTCATCTCTTCACTGATTTGAGATGCAATTATAGTTTTGGACTCAGGAAGTTATATCCTTTTCATTAGTGTATTTGACCGTGCCCAATGTTCTTAGATTAATTCATTCTAATCCTCCCTAAAATAATTTTATTTTGAGGGTAGGCTGGTAGAGACCCTAATGAGTAATACAACCGAATCGGATACACACGCGCCTCATGCTTGGTATTGCTGAAGTACAAAAATATAACTAATAAAAAACGAGAAGAAAGAACTTATAGATTAATTTACTCTATTCCTACGTGAAAATTTAACATGCCACAGCTATTGAGAATTCTCACTTGTTTATTATTATTTGGTTTCTTTCTCAGGACGTTACCTTTAGTTAAATACGAAGTTTTGAGAAAGCTGTTTAAGAGATATTAGGTTTATTTCTACACGGAAAGAAATCTTCCATCTTACAAGTTGCTGTCTGCAAACTTTATATTTTTGTAATTTGAATGGATACCTCTTAAAAATAGATTACCTTTAATTAAGGGCGTTCGACTCGTAATCTGAGTGTCACGTATTCGAATACACGTCCCAACAAATATGCTAGCCCTTTCCACCGTGAGGGCGTTATTATGTGACGGCCAATCCCAATATTTGTTACTGAAAACGTATTCCCAGAATTTGCGATGGGTGGTATTGGCTAGTTGTATTCTCTCTAGTCTATCACTGGTATATTAGGGACGGCCAGTGAAGATAGCTCACGAGTAGCTTTGCGCGAAATTCAAAAGAAACAAACCTTTGATTATAAAATAAATGGTGGTTTGAGATAATCCATTACTTAAGACAGGTTGTTTCCCAGTTGTGTAATATACGTTCTACGTAATTGTTTACAATGTAAACCCTCTTCTTATTTCTTTACAATCTTATCTTACAATAAGTTTGCTTTGTCACAGGAAGTGAATATCCCAAATTCTGTGGTAAGATATATTGCACAAGTCACATGACAAAATTCACGTGACGACCACATATCTTTATCAGGAGAACATTTATCTCAGGTATTTAAGGATATGTCTGTTTGTTTTGTTTTGGAATTTCGCGCAAAGCTACACGAGGGCTATCTGAGCTAGCCGTTCCTGTTTAAGGATATAAGTTTTAGGCCTTCTCTGACATCTACTGCTTTATTATCGTATCTCTGTTCAGTCACGATACACCTACTAAACAAAACAGAAGCAATTATGCTTTCATTTCTTCCTTCATATAAGGGTCCCGGCATGGCTAGGTGGTTAAGACATTCGACTCGTTATCCGACGATCGGGGGTTCGATTCCTCGTCACACTCAACATGCTCGCTCTTTCAGACGTCGGGGCGTTATAATGTGACGGTCAATCTCATTATTCGTTGGTAAAAGAGTAGCCCAGGAGTTGGCAGTGGGTGATAATGACTAGCTGCCTTCCCTGCTAAATTAGGGACGGCCAGCGCAGATAGTCTTCGTGTAGCTTTGCGCGAAATTACAAAATTACAAAAAGAAAATTACTGGCGTAATTTTTGTCAAATCTATATATAGATCTCTCCTCCAAATTGCTCATAACAAGTACGTGTGAGCATAAGCAACATGCTCATGCAGATATATCGGAAGCTGTAACATTTGGAAATTCAGTGAAACACGTTATTTGAAGAAATGCCTGCGGAAACAAAATAAATAAGTAAATCTTACGAGGAGGAAAATTAGATCAATAAACAAAACAGACGACTAATCAAGTATATAAATAAATAAAACAAACACATTTTTGGCGTAAATTGATTTCTTTAACAACTGAAACAATAAATAATACAAAATTTTAAAACAATCACCTTCTTTCTTATATTGGTTTTTCAGCCACCACTATCCTTAAGATCTGTAGCTGTCGAAACTTTGTAACACTCTAAACGATTTTATCCGAGATATAATGTCATAAGAAAACAGAAAAAAATATTATTTATATTGTAACGCGCTAAACCTAAAATAGCATGTATTGTGTTAAGCCTAAGATACAATTTATTGTGTAACGAGTTAAACTAAAAATATTATGTACTATGTAACGAGATAAGCCTAAGATATAATTTATTAATGTTTAAGTATTGCGCTTTAGTCAGGAGTGGTATACCTTCTCATAAGGTTTAGGTGCTCGGTTTTAATTACAAGTTGAATACCTTCTCTTAAGGTTTACTTGTTCAGTTTTGGTTAGGAGTTGTGTACGTTTTAAAACTGTATAGGTGCGTCAAGACTGTTTGATGCACAGCTTTTTGAAAGAAAGAAGAATCGAAACTGGATCGTTATATGAAAGTCTGTTCATGAACGGCTCCATGTGCCGAGTAGGTTTGTTTGTGTTAAGATAAAGAGTGGAGTACTTGAAATATAAAAATAACGATTTTGAAAATAAAAAAAGATTGACTGAAAAAAAACACAACTGAAATCCACTGGTTCAAAAATCAATAGTAAAGGGTCAGTTGTCCACAAATCAATAGTAAAGAATCAGTGGTCAAAAAATCAACAGTAAAGGGTAAGGGGTCTAGAAATCAATAGTAACGAGCCAGTGGTTTAAAAATCAATAGTAAAGGGTTAGTGGTCTAGAAATCATTAGTAAAAAGTCAGTGGTCTACAAAACAATAGTAAAGAGACAGTGGTCCAGAAATGAATAGTAAAGGGACAGTGCTCTAGAAATCAATAGAAAAAGACAGTGGTCTAGAAATCAATAGTAAAGAGTCAGTGGTCTAGAAATTAATAGTAAAGAATAAGTGGTCTGTAAATCAAGAGTAAAGAGAGAGTGGTCTAGAAATCAATAGAAAAGTGACAGTGGTCTAGAAATCAATGGTAACGAGTGAGTGGTCTAGAAATCAATAGTAAAGGGACAGTGGTCTAGAAATCAATAGTAACGAGTCAGTGGTCTAGAAATCAATAGTAAAGAGTCAGTGGTTTAGAAATCAATAGTAAAAGGTCAGTGGTCTACAAATCAATAATAAAGAGTCACTGGTCTGAAAATCAATAGCAACAATTCAGTGGTCTAGAGTTCAACAGTAGCGAGTCATTGGTCTAAAAATCAATAGTAAAGAGTCATTGGTCTAGAAATAAATAGTAAAAAGTCAGTGGTAGAGAAATATATAGTAACGAGTCAGTGGTCTAGAAAATAATACTAAAGAGTTAGTAGACTATAAATCAATAGTAACAATTCAATGGTCTACAAACCAATAGTAAAGAGTCAGTGGTCTAGAATTCAATAGTAAATAGTCAGTGGTCTAGAAATCAGTAGTAAATGGTAAGTTGTTTAGAAATCAATAGTAAAGGGTCAGTGGCATAGAAATCAATAGTAAAAGGACAGTGGTCTAAAATCAATAGTAACAATTCAGTGGTCTAGAGATCAACAGTAGCGAGGGAGTGGTCCAGAAATCAATAGTGAAAAGTCAGTGGTATACAATACAATAGTAAAGAGACAGTGGTTTAGAAATCAATAGTAAAGGGTCAGTGGAGTAGAAATCAATAGTAATAACTCAGTTGTCTACAAATCAATATTAAAGAGACAGTGGTCTAAAAATAAATAGTAACAATTCAGTGGTCAAGAAATCAATAGTAACGAGTCAGTGGTGTAGAAATCAATAGCAAAGAATGAGTGGTCTGGAAAAGAATAGTAAAGGGACAGTGGTCAAAAAATCAATATTAAGAATCATTGGTCTAGAAATCAATAGTAAAGAATCAGTCGTCTAGAAATCAAGAGTAAACGGTCAGTGGCCTGGAAATAAATAGTAACGGGCCAGTGATAAAAAAAGTCAATAGTAAAAAATCAGTGGTTTAGAAATCAATAGAAACGAATCAGAGAAATCAGTGGTTTTCAAAAATGATTAATAAAAGTCAGTGGTTTAGAAATCAATAGTAAAGGGTCAGTGGTTTAGAAATCAAGAGAAACGAATTGTAGGGTCAGTGGTATAGAAATCTAGAAATCAATAGTATGGAAATAATGTAACGAGTCAGGTCTAGAAATCAAGAGAAACTCAGTGGTCTAGAAATCAATAGTAAAGAGTCAGTGGTCTGAAAAATCAAACTCAGTGGTCTGAAAATCAATAGTGAGTCAGTGGTCTGAAAATCAAAAGTAAAGAGAAATCAATTGTAAAGAGTCAGTCGTCTAGAAATCAGTAGTAAAGGGTCAGTGGTCTGGAAATCAATAGTAAAGAATCATAGGTCAAAAATCAATAATAACAATTCAGTGGTCTAGAAATCAATAGTAATGATTCAGCGGTCTAAAAATGAATAGTAAAACGAGTCAGTGGTTCAGAAATCAATAGTAAAGAGCCAGTGATCAGGAAATCAACAGTAAAGGATCAGTGGTTTAGAAATATAGTAAAGATTCAGTGGTCTGAAAATCAATAGTAACAATTTAGTGGTCCAGAATTCAATAGCAATGCGTCAGTAATCTAACAATCAATAGTAATAAATCAGTGGTCTAAAAATCAAAAGTAAAGGGTCAGAGGTTTAGGAATCAGTAGTAAAAAGTCAGTGGTATAGAAATCAATAATAAGAAGATAGTTGAAAGGAAATCAATTGTAACGAGTCAGTTCTCTAAAGATCAAGAGAAACGATTTAGTGGCCTAGAAATCAATAGTAAAGAGTATGTGGTCTGGAAATCAATAGTGAAGGGTCAGTGGTCTGGAAATCAATAGTAACGAATCAGTGGTCTAAAATCAAAAGTAAAGAGTGAGTGGTCTGGAAATCCTTAGAAAAGAGTGAGTCGTCTAGAAATCAAAAGTAAAGAGTCAGTGGTGTAGGATTCAATACTAAAAAGAGAGTGGTCACGAAATTAATAGTAAAGTGACAGTGGTAAAAAAATCAATATTAAGAAGTCAGTGGTCTACAAAACAATAGTATAGAATCAGTGGTTTAGAAATCAATAGTAAAGAGACAGTGGACAAGAAATCAATATTAAAGGGCCAGTGGAGTAGAAAGCAATAGTAATAACTCAGTTGTCTAGAAATCAATAGTAAAGAAACAGTTGTCTAAAAATTAATAGTAACAATTCAGTGGTCAAGAAATCAATAGTCACGAGTCAGTGGTCTAGAAATAAATAGCAAAGAATGAGTGGTCTTCAAATCAATAGTCACGAGTCAGTGGTCTAGAAATAAATAGCAAAGAATGAGTGGTCTTGAAATCAATAGTAAAGGGTAAGTGGCCAAAAAATCAATAGTAATAAGTCAGTGGTCTAGAAATCCATAGTAAAATATCAGTGGTCTGGAAATGAATAGTAAAGGGACAGTGGTCAAAAAATAAATAGTAAGAAATCGGTTGTTTAGAAATCAATAGAAACGAATCAGTGGTCTAAAAATCAAAAGTAAAGATTCAGCGGTCTAAAAAGGAATAGTAAAGAGTCAAGTGTTTAAAAATCAAAAGAAACAAGTCAGTGGTCTAGAAATCAATAGTAAGAAGTCAGTGGTCTAGAAATCAATGGTAAAGGGAAGTCAGTGGTTTCAATGGTAAAATGTCAGTTGTCTGGAAATAGTAAGAGTCAGTGGTCTAGAAATCAATGGTAAAATGTCAGTTGTAGAAATCAATAGTTAAGAGTCACTGGTCTAGAAATCAATAGAAACAAGTCAGTGGTCTAGAAATCAATAGTAAAGAGTATGTGGTCTGAAAAATCAATATTAAAAAGTCAGTGATCTAGAAATCAATAGTAACGAATCACTGGTCTGGAAATCAATAGCAAAGAGTCAGTGGTCTGAAAATCAAAATAAAGAGTGAGTGGTCTAGAAATCAATTGTAAAAACTCAGTCGTCTAGAAATCAGTAGTAAAGGGTCAGTGGTCTGGAAATAAATAGTAAAGAATCATTGGTCAAAAATCAATAGTAACTTTTCAGTGGTCTAGAAATCATTAGAACTAGTCAGTGGTTCAGAAATCAATAGTAAAAATTCAGTGGTCTGAAAATCAATAGTAACAATTTAGTGGTCCAGAATTCAATTGCAACGTGTCAGTAATCTAACAATAAATAGCAATAATTCAGTGATCTAGAAATCAAAAGTAAAGAGTCAGACGTTTAGGAATCAGTAGTAAATGGTCAGTAGTATAAAAATCAATAGTAAAACGTCAGTTGAATGGAAATCAATTTAAACGAGTCAGTTCTATAAAAATCAAGAGAAACGATTCAGTGGACTAGAAATCAATAGTAACGAATCAGTGGTCTAGAAATCAATAGTAAAGGGTCAGTGGTCTAGAAATCAATAGTATGGAGTCAGTGAGTCAGAAATCAGTAGTAAAGGGTCAGTGGTTTAGAAATCAATAATAAAAAGATGTAAGTGGTCTAGAAAACAATAGTAAAAGGTCAGTGGTCTAGAAATCAAAAGTAAAGAGTCAGTGGTGTAGGATTCAGTATTAAAAAGTGAGTGGTTTAGGTGTCAATAGTAAAAAGTCAGTGGTCAGGAAATTAATAGTAAAGTGACAGTGGTCAAAAAATCAATATTAAGAAGTCAGTGGTCTAGAAATCAATAGTAACGAATCAGTGGTCTAGAAATCAATAGTAACGAATCAGTGGTCTAGAAATCAATAGTAAAGAGTCAGTGGTCTAGAAATCATAAGTAAAGAGTCATTGGTCTAGAAATCAACAGTAAAGGGTCAATGGCCCGGAAATCAATAGTAACGGGTTAGAAGTCAAAAAATCAATAGTAAAAAATCGGTTGTATAGAAATCAATAGAAACGAATCAGTTGTCTAGAAATCAATAGTAACGATTCAGCGGTCTAGAAATGAATAGTAAGGAGTCAGTTGTCTAGAAATGAATAGTATGGAATCAGTTGTTTAGAAACCAATTGTAAAAAGTCAGTGGTTTAGAAATCAATAGTAAAGAGACAGTGGTCTAGAAATCAATAGTAAAGAGACAGTGGTCTAGAAATCAATAGCAAAGAATGAGTGGTCTTGAAATCAATAGTAAAGTGTCAGTGGTCAAAAAATCAATAGTAAGAAGTCAGTGGTCCAGAAATCCATAGTAAAAAGTCAGTGGTCTGGAAATGAATAGTAAAGGGACAGTGGTCAAAAAATCAATATAAATAAATCATTGGTCTAGAAATCAATAGTAAACGGTCAGTGGCCTGGAAATCAATAGTAACGGGTAAGTCGTAAAAAAATCAATAGTAAGAAATCGGTTGTTTAGAAATCAATAGAAACGAATCAGTGATCTAAAAATCAATAGTAATGATTCAGCGGTCTAAAAATGAATAGAAAAGAGTCAAGTGTTTAAAAATCAAAAGAAACAAGTCAGTGGTCTAGAAATCAAAAGAAATCAAGTCAGTGGTCTAGAAATCAATAGTAAAAAAAACAATAGAAGTCAGTGGTCTAGAAATCAATAGTAAAGGTGTAAAATCAATATTGAAGGCCAGTGGTTTACAAATCAATATAGAAATCAATAGTAAGAGTCAGTGGTTTAAAAAAGAGTCAAGGGTTTAAAATCAATAGTAAATCAATAGGTCAGTGGTTTAGGAATCAATAGTAAAGGGTCAGTGGTATAGAAATCAATGGTAAAAATCAGTTGTATGGAAATCAATTGTAACGAGTGAATTGTCTAGAAATCAAGAGAAACGATTGAGTGGCCTAGAAATCAATTGTTAAGAGTATGTGGTCTGGAAATCAATATTAAAGAGTCAGTGGTCTGGAAATCAATAGTAAAGAGTATGTGGTGAAAAATCAATATTAAGAAGTCAGTGATCTAGAAATCAATAGTAACGAATCACTGGTCTGGAAATCAATAGCAAAGAGTCAGTGGTCTCAAAATCAAAAGTAAATAGTGAGTGGTCTAGAAATCAATTGTAAAAACTCAGTCGTCTAGAAATCAGTAGTAAAGGGTCAGTGGTCTGAAAATCAATAGTAACAATTTAGTGGTCCAGAATTCAATTGCAACGTGTCAGTAATCTAACAATAAATAGCAATAATCAGTGATCTAGAAATCAAAAGTAAAGAGTCAGACGTTTAGGAATCAGTAGTAAATGGTCAGTAGTATAGAAATCAATAGTAAAAGGCCAGTTGAATGGAAATCAATTTAAACGAGTCAGTTCTATAAAAATCAAGAAAAAATGATTCAGTGGCCTAGAAATCAATAGTAAAGAGTATGTGGTCTGGAAATCAATAGTAAAGAGTATATGGTCTGGAAATCAATAGTGAAGGGTCAGTGGTCTAGAAATCAATAGTAACGAATCAGTGGTCTAGAAATCAATAGTAAAGGGTCAGTGGTAAAAAATCAATATTAAGAAGTCGTCTAGAAATCAATAGTAACGAATCAGTGGTCTAGAAATCAATAGTAAAGAGTCAGTGGTCTAGAAATCAATAGTAAAGAGTCAGTGGTCTAGAAATCATAAGTAAAGAGTCAGTCGTCTAGAAATCAACAGTGAAGGGTCAATGGCCTGGAAATCAATAGTAACGGGTTAGAAGTCAAAAAATCAATAGTAAAAAATCGGTTGTATAGAAATCAATAGAAACGAATCAGTTGTCTAGAAATCAATAGTAACGATTCAGCGGTCTGGAAATGAATAGTGAGGAGTCAGTTGTCTAGAAATGAATAGTATGGAATCAGTTGTTTAGAAATCAGTTGTAAAAAGTTAGTGGTTTAGAAATCAATAGTAAAGACACAGTGGTCTAGAAATTAATACTAAAGGGTCATTGGTCTAGAGATCAATAGTAACGAATCAGAGGGCTAGAAATCAAGAGTAAAAATCGGTGATATAGAAATCAGTAGAAAAGAGTCAGTTGTCTAAAAATCAATAATAAAAGGTCAGTGGTCTAGAAATCAATAGTAACAATTCAGTGTTCTAGTCATCAATAGCAAAAAGTCAGTAGTTTAGATATCAATAGTAAAGAGTTAGTGGTCTAGAAATCAATAGCAACGAGTCAGTGATCTAAAAATCAAAAGTAAAATGTGAGTGGTCAAGAAATCAACAGCAATGAGTCTGTTGTTTTGAAATCAATAGAAATGGTCATTGGTCAAGGAATCAATAGTAACGAGTCAGTGGTCTAGAAATCATAGTTTTGAGTCAGTGGTTTAGAAATCAATAGTAAATTTTAAGTGGCCTAAAAATCAAAAGTTAAGAGTCAGTGATTTAGAAATGAATCATAACGAGCTAGTGGTCTAGAAATCAATAGTAAGGAGTCTGTGGTATAGAGATCAGTAGTAAAGAGTCAGTGGTCTAGAAATCAATAGTAACGAGTCAGTGGTGTAGATATCAATAGTAACGAGTTAGTGGTCTAGAAATCAGTAGTAAAGAGTCAGTGGCGTAGAAATCAATTGTAAAGAGTCAGTGGTCGAGAAATCAATAGTAAAGAGTCAGTTGTCTAGAAATCAATAGTAACAAGTAAGCGGTCTAGAAATCAATAGTAAAGAGTCAAGGGCTGAAAATTGAATAGAAACAAGTCAGTAACCTAGAAATCAATAGTATGGAATAAAAAGTCTTGAAATCAATAGTAATGCGTCAGTGGTTTAAAAATCAATAGTAAAGAACCAGTGGTTCAAAAATCAACAGTAAAGAGTTAGTGGTCTAAAATCATTAGAAAATGTCAGTGTTTTAGAAATCAAAAGTAAAGAGTCAGTGGTCTAGAAATCAATAGTTAAGAGTCAGTGATCTAGAAATCAATCGTAAAAAGCTAGTGGTCTAGAAATCAATAATAAGGAGACAGTGGTATAGAAATCAATAGTAAAGAGTCAGTGGTCTAGAAATCAAAAGTAAAGTGTGAGTGGTCAAAAAATCAACAGTAGTAAGTGTATATTTTTGAAATCAATAGTAAATGATCATTGGTCTAGGATTTAATAGTAAATATTCTGTGATTTAAAAATCAATAATCACGAGTTAGTGGTCTGGAAATCAATAGGAAAAGTCTGTGGTCTGGAAATCAATAGTAAACAGTCAGTGGTCAAAAAATCAATAGTAAAGGTTCAGTGGTCTAGAAATCAATAGTAAAAAGTCAGTTGTTTAAAAATCAATAACAAAAAGTCTGTGGTCTAGAAAAAAACAGTAACGAGTTCGTGGTCTAAAAATTAATAGTAAAGGGTCAGTGGTCTAGAAAACAATAGTAAAGAGTCAGTGATTTAGAAGTAAATTGAAAAGTGTCAGTAGTTTAAAAATTAATGGTAAAGGGTCAGTAATCCAGAAATCAATAACAAGAGTCAGTGGCATATAAATCAATAGTAAATAGTCAGTGGTCTAGAATTCAACAGTAAAGAGTAAGTTCTCTAGAAATCAATAGTAAAGAGTCGGTGGTCTACAAATGAATAGGAAAGGGTCTGTGGTCCAGAAAAAACAGTAGCGAGTCAGTTGTCTAAAAATTAATAGTAAATGGTCAGTTGTCTAGCAATCAATAGCAAAGAGTCAGTGGTTTAGAAATAAATTGAAATTAGTCAGTAGTCTAGAAATCAAAGGTAAAGAATCAGTGGTCTGAAAAGCAATTGTGAAAATTCAGTGGTTTAGAAATCAAAAGTAAACGTCAGTTGTCGAGAATTTAATAGTAAAGAGTCAGTGGTGTAAAAAACAAATGGGAAAGAGTCAGGGGTCTAGAAATCAATAGTAAAGTGACAGTGGTCTAGAAATCAATAGTGAGGAGTCAGCAGTCTAGAAATAATTGGAAAAAAATGTCAAGGGGTTAAAATTCAATAGAAACAAGTCAGTGGTCTAGAAATCAATAGTAAACGGTTAGTGTTCTAGAAATCAATAGTAACGAATCAGTGGTCTATAAATCAATAACAAAGAGTCAGTGGTCTAAAAATCATAAGTAAAGAGTCATTGGTCTTGAAATCAATAGTAAAGAGGTAGTCGTCAAGAAATCAATAGTAAACTGTGAGTGGCCTGGAAATCAATAGTAACGGGCTAGTGGTCTAGAAGTAAATATTAAAGAGTCAGTTGCCCAGAAATCAAAAGTAAAGAGTCAGTGGTGTGGGAATCAATAGTAAATAGTAAGTGGTCTAGAAATCAATAGTAAAGAGTCAAGGGCTTAAAATTTAATAGAAACAAATCAGTGGTCTAGAAATCAATAGTGAAGAAACAGTGGTGAAGAAATCAATAGTGAAGAATCAGTGGTGAAGAAATCAAATGTAAACGGTGAGTGTTCTAAAAAACAGTTAAAAAGCAGTTGGCTAGAAATCAATAGTAATGCATCAGTGGTTTAGAAATCAAGAGGAATGAATAAGTGGCTTAGAAATCAATAGTAAAGAGGCAGTTGTCTGAAAATCAATAGTAAAAAGTCAGTGGTCCAGAAATCTATAGTAATAAGTGAGTGTCAACAAATCAATAGAAAAAGGTCAGTGGTCTTGAAATCAACAGTAAAGAGTAAATTGTCTACAAATCAATAGTATAGAGACAGTATTATAGAAATCAATAATAAAGGGTCAGTGGTCTAGAAATCAATAATAATGAGCCAGTGGTTTAGAATTCAAAAGTAAAAAGTCAGGGAATCTTAAATCAATTGTAAAGGGTCAGTGGTTTAGGAATCAATAGTAAAGGGTCAGGGGTATAGAAATCAATAGTAAAGAGTCCGGGGTTAAAAAATCAATAATAATGAGCCAGTTGTTTAGAATTCAAAGAAAGTAAAAGTCAGGGTCTTAAATCAATAGTAAAGTCAGTGGTTTAGAAATCAATAGTAAATCAGTGGTATAGAAATCAATAGTAAAGGATCAGGGTTTAAAATCAATAGTTTAGGGTCAATATAGAAATCAATTGTAAAAAGTCAGTGGTCAAAATGTCAATAGTAAAGAGTCAGTTGCCTAGAAATCAATAGCAAAGAATGAGTGGTTTGGAAATCAATAGTAAAGGGTCAGAGGTGAAAAAACCAATGGGAAGAAGTCAGTGGTCTAGAAATCAATAGTAACGATTCAGTGGCATAGAAATCAAAAGTAAAGAGTCAGTGGTGTAGAAATCAATAGTAAATAGTCAGTGGAATAGAAATCAATAGTAAAAATACAGTGGTCTAGAAATCAATAATAAGGAGTCAGCGGTCAAGAAATCAATAGTAAAGAGTGAAGGGCTTAAAATTCAAGAGAGCTGGAAACAAGTCAGAGAAACAAGTCAAGAGAGTCAGTGGTCTAGTAATCAATATAAATAGTGGTCTGGAAATCAATAGATGGAATCAGTGGTCTAGAAATCAATAGTATGGAATAAGTGGTCTGAAATCAATAGTAAAGGGTCAGTGGTGAAAAATCAATGGCAAGAAGTCAGTGGTCTAGAAATAAATAGTAACGAACCAGTGGTTCAGAAATCAATAGTAAAGGATTATGGTTCTAGAAATCAACAGTAAAGAGTGAAAGGTCTAGGAATGAAGAGTAAAGAGTGAAAGGTCTAGGAATCAAGAGTAAATTGTCAGTGGTTTAGAAATAGGTAGCAAATAGTCAGTGATTTAGAAATTAATAGTAAAAAAACAGTGGTCTCGAAATGAAAAGTAACGAGTGTTAGTTGTCTGAAAATAAAATGTAACGAGTCAGTGGTATAAAAATCAATAGTAAAGAGTCAGTGATCTACAAATCAATAGTAAAGGGTCAGTTGTTTAGAAATAAAAAGTAACGAGTCAGTGGTCTAGAAATAAATAGTAAAGGGTCAGTGGTCTAGAAATCAATAGTAACGAGTCAGTGGTCTAGAAATCAATAGTAACGAGTCAGTGGTCTAGAAATCAATAGTAACGACTTAGAGAGCTAGAAATCAATAGTAAGAAATCGGTGGTCTGTAAATTAATAGTAAAAAGTCAGTGGTATAGGAATCAATAGTAAAGGGTCAGTGATACAGAAATGAATAGTAAAGGGTTAGGGGTTTAAAAATCAATAGTTTGAAGCGAGTGGTATAAAAATCAATTGTAGAAAGTCAATGGTCTAGAAATCAATAAAAACGAGTCAGTGGCCTAGAAATCAATAGTAAGGAGTCAGTCGTCTAAAATTCAATAGTAAAAAGTCAGTGGTTTGAAAAACAATAGTAAAGGGACAGTGGTATAAAAATCAATATCAAGACGTCAGGGGTCTAGAAATCAATAGTAAAAGTTCAGTGGTCTGAAAATCAATAGTAACAATTTAGTGGTCCAGAAATCAATAGTAACGTGTCAGTAATCTAACAATAAATAGCAATAATCAGTGATCTAGAAATCAAAAGTAAAGAGTCAGACGTTTAGGAATCAGTAGTAAATGGTCAGTAGTATAAAAATCAATAGTAAAACGTCAGTTGAATGGAAATCAATTTAAACGAGTCAGTTCTATAAAAATCAAGAGAAACGATTCAGTGGACTAGAAATCAATAGTAACGAATCAGTGGTCTAGAAATCAATAGTAAAGGGTCAGTGGTCTAGAAATCAATAGTATGGAGTCAGTGAGTCAGAAATCAGTAGTAAAGGGTCAGTGGTTTAGAAATCAATAATAAAAAGATGGTGGTCTAGAAAACAATAGTAAAAGGTCAGTGGTCTAGAAATCAAAAGTAAAGAGTCAGTGGTTTAGGATTCAGTATTAAAAAGTGAGTGGTTTAGAAATCAATAGTAAAAAGTCAGTGGTCAGAAATCAATAGTAAAAGTGACAGTGGTCAAAAAATCAATATTAAGAAGTCAGTGGTCTAGAAATCAATAGTAACGAATCAGTGGTCTAGAAATCAATAGTAACGAATCAGTGGTCTAGAAATCAATAGTAACGAATCAGTGGTCTAGAAATCAATAGTAACGAATCAGTGGTCTAGAAATCAATAGTAAAGAGTCAGTGGTCTAGAAATCATAAGTAAAGAGTCAGTGGTCTAGAAATCAATAGTAAAGGGTCAGTGGTCCGGAAATCAATAGTAACGGGTTAGAAGTCAAAAAATCAATAGTAAAAAATCAGTTGTATAGAAATCAATAGAAACGAATCAGTGGTCTAGAAATCAATAGTAACGATTCAGTGGTCTAGAAATCAATAGTAAGAGTCAGTTGCCTAGAAATCAATAGTATGGAATCAGTTGTTTAGAAACCAATTGTAAAAAGTCAGTGGTTTAGAAATCAATAGTAAAGAGACAGTGGTCTAGAAATCAATAGTAAAGAGACAGTGGTCTAGAAATCAATAGCAAAGAATGAGTGGTCTTGAAATCAATAGTAAAAGTATCAGTGGTCAAAAAATCAATAGTAAGAAGTCAGTGGTCTAGAAATCAATAGTAAAAAGTCAGTGGTCTGGAAATCAATAGTAAAGGGTCAGTGGTCAAAAAAATCAATATAAATAAATCATCAGTGGTCTAGAAATCAATAGTAAACGGTCAGTGGTCTAGAAATCAATAGTAACGGGTAAGTCGTAAAAAAAATCAATAGTAAGAAATCAGTTGTTTAGAAATCAATAGAAACGAATCAGTGGTCTAAAAATCAATAGTAATGATTCAGCGGTCTAAAAATGAATAGAAAAGAGTCAGTGTTTAAAAATCAAAAGAAACAAGTCAGTGGTCTAGAAATCAATAGTAAGAAGTCAGTGGTCTAGAAATCAATTGTAAAGGGCCAGTGGTTTACAAATCAATATTGAAGAGTCAGTGGTTTAAAATCAATAGTAAAGGTCAGTGGTTTAGAAATCAATAGTAAAGGGTCAGTGGTATAGAAATCAATGGTAAAAAATCAGTTGTATGGAAATCAATAGTAACGAGTCAATTGTCTAGAAATCAAGAGAAACGATTCAGTGGTCTAGAAATCAATAGTTAAGAGTATGTGGTCTGGAAATCAATAGTAAAGAGTCAGTGGTCTGGAAATCAATAGTAAAGAGTCAGTGGTCTGAAAATCAATAGTAAAGAGTATGTGGTGAAAAAATCAATATTAAGAAGTCAGTGATCTAGAAATCAATAGTAACGAATCAGTGGTCTGGAAATCAATAGTAAAGAGTCAGTGGTCTCAAAATCAAAAGTAAATAGTCAGTGGTCTAGAAATCAATAGTAAAAAGTCAGTGGTCTAGAAATCAATAGTAAAGGGTCAGTGGTCTGAAAATCAATAGTAACAATTTAGTGGTCCAGAATTCAATAGTAACGTGTCAGTAATCTAACAATAAATAGCAAATAATCAGTGATCTAGAAATCAAAAGTAAAGAGTCAGTGGTTTAGAATCAATAGTAAATGGTCAGTGGTATAGAAATCAATAGTAAAAGGTCAGTTGAATGGAAATCAATTTGAACGAGTCAGTTCTATAAAAAATCAATAAAAAAAATGATTCAGTGGTCTAGAAATCAATAGTAAAGAGTAGTGGTCTAGAAATCAATAGTAAAGAGTATATGGTCTGAAATCAATAGTGAAGGGTCAGTGGTCTAGAAATCAATAGTAACGAATCAGTGGTCTAGAAATCAATAGTAAAGGGTCAGTGGTAAAAAATCAATAGTAAGAAGTCAGTGGTCTAGAAATCAATAGTAAAGAATCAGTGGTCTAGAAATCAATAGTAAAGAGTCAGTGGTCTAGAAATCAATAGTAAAGAGTCAGTGGTCTAGAAATCAATAAGTAAAGAGTCAGTGGTCTAGAAATCAACAGTGAAGGGTCAATGGTCTAGAAATCAATAGTAACGGGTTAGAAGTCAAAAATCAATAGTAAAAAATCGGTTGTATAGAAATCAATAGAAACGAATCAGTTGTCTAGAAATCAATAGTAACGATTCAGTGGTCTGGAAATCAATAGTAAGGAGTCAGTTGTCTAGAAATCAATAGTATGGAATCAGTTGTTTAGAAATCAATTGTAAAGTTAGTGGTTTAGAAATCAATAGTAAAGACACAGTGGTCTAGAAATCAATAGTAAAGGGTCATTGGTCTAGAAATCAATAGTAACGAATCAGAGGGCTAGAAATCAAGAGTAAAAATCGGTGATATAGAAATCAATAGAAAAGAGTCAGTTGTCTAAAATCAATAATAAAAGGTCAGTGGTCTAGAAATCAATAGTAACAATTCAGTGTTCTAGTCATCAATAGTAAAAAGTCAGTGGTTTAGAAATCAATAGTAAAGAGTTAGTGGTCTAGAAATCAATAGTAACGAGTCAGTGATCTAAAATCAAAAGTAAAATGTGAGTGGTCAAGAAATCAACAGTAATGAGTCTGTTGTTTTGAAATCAATAGAAATGGTCATTGGTCAAGGAATCAATAGTAACGAGTCAGTGGTCTAGAAATCATAGTTTGAGTCAGTGGTTTAGAAATCAATAGTAAATTTTAAGTGGCCTAAAATCAAAAGTTAAGAGTCAGTGATTTAGAAATGAATCATAACGAGCTAGTGGTCTAGAAATCAATAGTAAGGAGTCTGTGGTATAGAAATCAGTAGTAAAGAGTCAGTGGTCTAGAAATCAATAGTAACGAGTCAGTGGTGTAGAAATCAATAGTAACGAGTCAGTGGTCTAGAAATCAATAGTAAAGAGTCAGTGGCGTAGAAATCAATTGTAAAGAGTCAGTGGTCGAGAAATCAATAGTAAAGAGTCAGTTGTCTAGAAATCAATAGTAACAAGTCAGTGGTCTAGAAATCAATAGTAAAGAGTCAAGGGCTGAAAATTGAATAGAAACAAGTCAGTAACCTAGAAATCAATAGTATGGAATAAAAAGTCTTGAAATCAATAGTAATGCGTCAGTGGTTTAAAAATCAATAGTAAAGAACCAGTGGTTCAAAAATCAACAGTAAAGAGTTAGTGGTCTAAAATCATTAGAAAATGTCAGTGTTTTAGAAATCAAAAGTAAAGAGTCAGTGGTCTAGAAATCAATAGTTAAGAGTCAGTGATCTAGAAATCAATCGTAAAAAGCTAGTGGTCTAGAAATCAATAATAAGGAGACAGTGGTATAGAAATCAATAGTAAAGAGTCAGTGGTCTAGAAATCAAAAGTAAAGTGTGAGTGGTCAAAAAAATCAACAGTAGTAAGTGTATATTTTGAAATCAATAGTAAATGATCATTGGTCTAGGATTTAATAGTAAATATTCTGTGATTTAAAAATCAATAATCACGAGTTAGTGGTCTGGAAATCAATAGGAAAAGTCTGTGGTCTGGAAATCAATAGTAAACAGTCAGTGGTCAAAAAATCAATAGTAAAGGTTCAGTGGTCTAGAAATCAATAGTAAAAAGTCAGTTGTTTAAAAATCAATAACAAAAAGTCTGTGGTCTAGAAAAAAACAGTAACGAGTTCGTGGTCTAAAAATTAATAGTAAAGGGTCAGTGGTCTAGAAAACAATAGTAAAGAGTCAGTGATTTAGAAGTAAATTGAAAAGTGTCAGTAGTTTAAAATTAATGGTAAAGGGTCAGTAATCCAGAAATCAATAACAAGAGTCAGTGGCATATAAATCAATAGTAAATAGTCAGTGGTCTAGAATTCAACAGTAAAGAGTAAGTTCTCTAGAAATCAATAGTAAAGAGTCAGTGGTCTAGAAATCAATAGGAAAGGGTCTGTGGTCCAGAAAAACAGTAGCGAGTCAGTTGTCTAAAATTAATAGTAAATGGTCAGTTGTCTAGCAATCAATAGTAAAGAGTCAGTGGTTTAGAAATAAATTGAAATTAGTCAGTAGTCTAGAAATCAAAGGTAAAGAATCAGTGGTCTGAAAATCAATTGTGAAAATTCAGTGGTTTAGAAATCAAAAGTAAACGTCAGTTGTCGAGAATTTAATAGTAAAGAGTCAGTGGTGTAAAAAACAAATGGGGGAAAAGAGTCAGGGGTCTAGAAATCAATAGTAAAGTGACAGTGGTCTAGAAATCAATAGTGAGGAGTCAGCAGTCTAGAAATAATTGGAAAAAAAATGTCAAGGGGGTTAAAATCAATAGAAACAAGTCAGTGGTCTAGAAATCAATAGTAAACGGTTAGTGTTCTAGAAATCAATAGTAACGAATCAGTGGTCTATAAATCAATAACAAAGAGTCAGTGGTCTAAAAATCATAAGTAAAGAGTCATTGGTCTTGAAATCAATAGTAAAGAGGTAGTCGTCAAGAAATCAATAGTAAACTGTCAGTGGTCTGGAAATCAATAGTAACGAGGCTAGTGGTCTAGAAGTAAATATTAAAGAGTCAGTTGTCCCAGAAATCAAAAGTAAAGAGTCAGTGGTGTGGGAATCAATAGTAAATAGTAGAGTGGTCTAGAAATCAATAGTAAAGAGTCAAGGGCTTAAAATTTAATAGAAACAAATCAGTGGTCTAGAAATCAATAGTGAAGAAACAGTGGTGAAGAAATCAATAGTGAAGAATCAGTGGTGAAGAAATCAAATGTAAACGGTGAGTGTTCTAAAAACAGTTAAAAGCAGTTGGCTAGAAATCAATAGTAATGCATCAGTGGTTTAGAAATCAAGAGGAATGAATAAGTGGCTTAGAAATCAATAGTAAAGAGGCAGTTGTCTGAAAATCAATAGTAAAAGTCAGTGGTCCAGAAATCTATAGTAATAAGTGAGTGTCAACAAATCAATAGAAAAGGTCAGTGGTCTTGAAATCAACAGTAAAGTAGTAAATTGTCTACAAATCAATAGTATAGAGACAGTATTATAGAAATCAATAGTAAAGGGTCAGTGGTCTAGAAATCAATAGTAATGAGTCAGTGGTTTAGAAATCAAAAGTAAAAAAAAGTCAGGGAATCTTAAATCAATAGTAAAGGGTCAGTGGTTTAGAAATCAATAGTAAAGGGTCAGGGGTCTAGAAATCAATAGTAAAGAGTCAGTGGTTAAAAAAATCAATAGTAAAGAGTCAGTGGTTTAGAATTCAAAGTAAAAAGTCAGGGAATCTTAAATCAATAGTAAAGGTCAGTGGTTTAGAAATCAATAGTAAAGGGTCAGTGGTCTAGAAATCAATAGTAAAGGATCAGTGGTCTAAAATCAATAGTAAAGGGTCAGTGATATAGAAATCAATTGTAAAAAGTCAGTGGTCAAAATCAATAGTAAAGAGTCAGTGGTCTAGAAATCAATAGTAAAGAATCAGTGGTTTGAAATCAATAGTAAAGGGTCAGTGGTGAAAAATCAATGGTAAGAAGTCAGTGGTCTAGAAATCAATAGTAACGATTCAGTGGTCTAGAAATCAAAGTAAAGTCAGTGGTGTAGAAATCAATAGTAAAGAGTCAGTGGAATAGAAATCAATAGTAAAAATACAGTGGTCTAGAAATCAATAGTAAAGAGTCAGTGGTCTAGAAATCAATAGTAAAGAGTCAAGGGCTTAAAATCAAGAGAAACAAGTCAGAGGAGTAAATATAAATAGTAAGAGTCAGTGGTCTAGAAATCAATAGTATGGAATAAGTGGTCTAGAAAATCAATAGTAAGGGTCAGTGGTGAAAAATCAATGGTAAGAAGTCAGTGGTCTAGAAATCAATAGTAAAGAACCAGTGGTTCAGAAATTAATAGTAAAGGATTATGGTCTAGAAATCAATAGTAAAAGAGTGAAAGGTCTAGAAATCAAGAGTAAAGAATGAAAGGTCTAGGAATCAAGAGTAAATTGTCAGTGGTTTAGAAATAGGTAGCAAATAGTCAGTGATTTAGAAATCAATAGTAAAACAGTGGTCTCAGAAATCAAAAGTAAAGAGTGTTAGTTGTCTGAAAATAAATGTAACGAGTCAGTGGTATAAAATCAATAGTAAAGAGTCAGTGGTCTAGAAATCAATAGTAAAGGGTCAGTGGTTTAGAAATCAATAGTAAAGAGTCAGTGGTCTAGAAATCAATAGTAAGGGTCAGTGGTCTAGAAATCAATAGTAACGAGTCAGTGGTCTAGAAATCAATAGTAAAGAGTCAGTGGTCTAGAAATCAATAGTAAAGACTTAGAGACTAGAAATCAATAGTAAGAAATCAGTGGTCTGTAAATCAATAGTAAAAAGTCAGTGGTATAGGAATCAATAGTAAAGGTCAGTGATACAGAAATCAATAGTAAAGGGTCAGGGGTTTAAAATCAATAGTTTGAAGCAGAGTGGTATAAAAATCAATAGTAGAAAGTCAGTGGTCTAGAAATCAATAAAAACGAGTCAGTGGCCTAGAAATCAATAGTAAGGAGTCAGTGGTCTAAAATTCAATAGTAAAAAAGTCAGTGGTTTGAAAAAAATAGTAAAGGGACAGTGGTATAAAAATCAATATCAAGAGTCAGTGGTCTAGAAATCAATAGTAACGAATCAGTGGTCCAGAATTCAATAGTAAAAGAGGTTGTGGTCTAGAAATCAATAGTAAATAGTCAGTGGTCTGGAAATCAATAGTAAATTGTGAGTGGTCTGGAAATCAATAGTAATAGGTCAGTTGTATAAAATCAATAGTAAAGGGTCAGTTGTCTAGAAATCAATAAGAATGAGTCAGTGGTTTAAAAATCAAAAAGTAAAAGTCAGGGAATCTTAAATCAATAGTAAAGGGTCAGTGGTTTAGAAATCAATAGTAAAGAGTCAGTGGTATAGAAATCAATAGTAAAGGGTCAGTGGTTTAAAATCAATAGTAATGAGTCAGTTGTTTAGAAATCAAAAGTAAAAGTCAGAATCATAAATCAATAGTAAAGAGTCAGTGGTTTAGAAATCAATAGTAAAAATATCAGTGGTTTAGAAATAAATAGTAAAAAGTCAGTGGTCTAGAAATCAATAGTAAAGAGTCAGTGGTTTAGAAATCAATAGTAAAGAGTCAGTGGTCTAAAAATCAATAGTAAAAAATCAGTGGTCTAGAAATCAATAGTAACAGAATCAGTGGTCTAGAAATCAATAGTAACGAGGTCAGCCATCTAGAAATCAATAGGAATGTGTTAGTGGTGTAAAAATCAAAAGTAACGAGGTCAGTGGTCTAGAAATCAATAGTAAAGAGTCAGTGGTCTAGAAATCAATAGTACATCTTCAGTGGTCTAGAAATCAAAGAGTAAAAGAGTAAGTGATCTGAAAATCAATAGTAAAATTCAGTGGTCTAGAAATCAATAGTAACGGGTCAGTGGTGCAGGATTCAATATTAAAAGTCAGTGGTCTAGAAATCAATAATAAACGAGTCAGTGGTATAGAAATAAATAGTAACTAGTCAGTGGTCTAGAAATTCAATAGTAACGAGTCAGTGGTTTAGAAATCAATAGTAAAGAATCAGTGGTTCAAAATCAATAGTAAAAGTCAGTGGTCTAGAAATCAATAGTAAGAAGTCAGTGGTCTAGAAATCAATAGTAACGAAGTAATTGGTCTAGAAAATCAATAGTAAAGAGTCAGTGGTCTAGAAATCAATAGTAAAAAGTCAGTGGTCTAGAAATCAATAGTAAAGGGAGAGTGGTCTAAAAATCAATAGTAAAGTCAGTGGTCTAGAAATCAATAGTAAAAAATTCAGTGGTCTAGAAATCAATAGTAAGGTCAGTCAGTGGTCTAGAAATATTTGGAAAAAAATTGTCAAGGGCTTAAAAATCAATAGAAACAAGTCAGTGGTCTAGAAATCAATAGTAACGAGTCAGTGGTCTAGAAATAAATAGTAACAATTTAGTGGGCTAAAATATCAATAGTAAAAATCAGTGGTCTAGAAATCAATAGTAAAGGGTCAGTGGTATAGAAATCAATAGTAAAGGGTCAGTGGTACAGAAATCAATAGTAAATGGTTAGTGGTTTAAAATCAATAGTTTGAAGTCAGTGGTCTGAAAATCAATAGTAGAAAGACAGTGGTCTAGAAATCAATAGAAAAACAGGTCAGTGGCCCAGAAATGAATAGTAACGAATCAGTGGTCTAGAAATCAATAGTAAAGAGTCAGTGGTCTAGAAATCAATAGTAAAAGAGTCAGTGGTCGAGAAATCGATAGTAAAGAGTCAGTTGTCTAGAATCAATAGTAACAAGTCAGCGGTCTAGAAATCAATAGTAAAGAGTCAAGGGCTGAAAATTGAATAGAAAAAAAGTCAGTAACCTAGAAATCAATAGTATGGAATATAAAGTCTTGAAATCAATAGTAATGGGTCAGTGGTTTAAAATCAATAGTAAAGAACAGTGGTTCAAAAATCAACAGTAAAGAGTCAGTGGTCTAAAAATCAATAGAAAATGTCAGTGTTTTAGAAATCAAAAGTAAAGAGTCAGTGGTCTAGAAATCAATAGTTAAGAGTCAGTGATCTAGAAATCAATCGTGTAAAAAGCTAGTGGTCTAGAAATCAATAATAAGGAGACAGTGGTATCGAAATCAAATCAATAGTAAAGAGTCAGTGGTCTAGAAATCAAAAGGAAAAGTGTGAGTGGTAAAAAAAATCAACAGTAGTAAGTGTATATTTTTGAAATCAATAGTAAATGATCATTGGTCTAGGATTTAATAGTAAAATATTCAGTGATTTAAAATCAATAATCACGAGTTAGTGGTCTGGAAATCAATAGCAAAAGTCTGTGGTCTGGAAATCAATAGTAAACAGTCAGTGGTCAAAAATCAATAGTAAAGGTTCAGTGGTCTAGAAATCAATAGTAAAAGTCAGTTTGTCTAAAATCAATAAGAAAAGTCTGTGGTCTAAAAAAAAGCAGTAACGAGTTCGTGGTTTAAAAATTAATAGTAAAGGGTCAGTAACCCAGAAATCAATAACAAGTCGTCAGTGGCATATAAATCAATAGTAAAGAGTCAGTGGTCTAGAATTCAATAGTAAAGAGTAAGTTCTATAGAAAACAATAGTAAAGAGTCGGTGGTCTACAAATGAATAGGAAAGGGTCTGTGGTCCAGAAAAAACAGTAACGAGACAGTGGTCTAAAAATTAATAGTAAATGGTCAGTGGTCTAGCAATCAATAGCAAAGAGTCAGTGGTTTAGAAATAAAGTGAAATTAGTCAGTAGTCTAGAAATCAAAGGTAAAGAATCAGTGGTCTGAAAATCAATTAAAAAATTCAGTGGTTTAGAAATCAAAAGTAAACGTCAGTTGTCGAGAATTTAATAGTAAAAGAGTCAGTAATTGTAAAACAAATGGGAAAAGGGTCAAAT